>NC_056732.1:1012688042-1012726821 GCF_019279795.1 Protopterus annectens
TGAGAGTGCTACAATGGCTTCTGTTTGCACAATGGTCATTCCAACAACTTCCACTGACTCACTTAAATTTTGATAACTAAATCATGCAAATCACACCTAATGTGGTGGTTACAGACTTGCAACCTGTCCAGCGGAAGACCATTTGTGCTACCCACCGTCAGCTTAATGATAACCACGGACGCTTCCCTGATAGGGTGGGGGGCATCTTTCAGGGACAGACAGTCCAAGGCTTAATGGACCAATCTGGAGTACAATCTGCACATCAATGTTCTGGAGTTGAGGGCAGTGTTTTGGCGTTGCAACACTTTGCTCCCTCCTTCCTCCAGGGACCTTTGCAGTTCAGACAGACAACATGTCCGTAGTCTGGTACATAAACAAGCAAGGGGAACCAGGTCTTACCAACTATGCAGAGAGGCCATGAGAATTTGGCAATGGGCAGAGTCCACGGTCGCTTTCTGATCGCAACGCACATCCCGGTCATCCAACGTCATAGCCGACAGGCTGAGCAGGGCAATACTATTGCCTCACGAGTGGTCCCTCAAACAGTCAGTTGTAGAAGGATATTTTGCAAATGGGGCCAGCCTACCCATGATCTGTTTGCGTCTCCAATGAACGCCAAATGCAGGAGCTACTTTGCCCTATTACCCTCCAGGGAAGTCCCCAGGGACGCTGGTGCACGATTGGCCCCGGTCTCCTGTATGCTTTTCCTCCATTTCCCTGATTGCAAAGTTTCTACAGAAAGCCAACAACCTTCAGAGGACTATTATTCTCATTGCCCCGCTTCTGGCCTCGTCAAATTTGGTTCCCTTTCTATTGCCACCGCATTCAGGGACCTTGGATGCTGGACCCAGAGCCAGATCTACTGACTCACTCGTCAGGAGTTCCTCACCCATCTCTAGAATCTCTCCATCTAGCAGCTTGGCTGCTCCTTTCTAGCCAGGTCGGTTCCACTTACATCGGCGGTTCAAGATATTTTAGTAGCTTTCATAAAGTTTCCACTACTAAGACTTACACCAGTAAGTGGAAACGCTTTGTCTTTGGGCGGAGTCACATCATTTGGACCCTGTTAGAGCTCCGTTAAACAAGGTTTTAGAGTTCTTGACTGAACTATTTCATGAAGGAGCTTCCCCGGCTACTTTAAGAGTACAGTTAGCTGCCATTTCTAACTATCATGTAGAGGAATGTGGTGCGCCTATTAAGGCTCACAGACTGTCTAAAGCCTTTTTAAAAGGTTCTTTTCATATCAGACCACCAGTCAGAAGTCCGACATCACCGTGGAATTTAAACCTGTTGCTCTCTAAATTGATGTTGCCACCCTTTGAACCAGCCTCAAGTTGCATATTGAAATTTTTGTCATGGAAAACTTTATTTCTAGTGGCCATTATATCTGCTAGACGAGTGTCTGAGCTTCAGGCCCTTTCTGTCAAGCATCCTTATTTAATATTTCATTCTGACAGAGTATCCCTACGCACTAATCCATCCTTTCTTCCCAAAGTTTGTTCTTCTAGTAATATTAATCAGTCCATTGAACTACCCACCTTCTTTAAGAACCACTCTAATAAATTGGAGTATATGTTGCACAAACTGGACGTCCATAGACAACTCAGATTTTATTTGGATAGAACAAAGATCACAGGAAATCTGATCAACTATTTGTAGCTTTTGCTGACAGCAGAAAGGGTCTTGCAGTTACGAAACAAACTCTTTCTAAATGGCTAACTGACTGTATCACATATGTTTATGAAGCCTCTGATCAAACATTATCAAGAAAACCCAAA
The DNA here is from genome assembly GCF_019279795.1 of Protopterus annectens. Lineage (NCBI taxonomy): Eukaryota > Metazoa > Chordata > Ceratodontiformes > Protopteridae > Protopterus > Protopterus annectens. Next base: position 1,012,689,821 of record NC_056732.1, read on the forward strand.
GGACATTCCACCAGATCAGTTTCTACATCTTTGGCTCACGCAGCTCGCTTACCACTAGACACTATTTCAGCGGCTGCTACTTGGGCTAAACCACATACATTTATATCTCATTACAAAGTGGACAGGGTTTCTAGGGATAGGGCAACCTTTGGTTCCACTGTACTCAAGAACGTTCTCCCTTGAGTTCCTCAGGATCATGGAGCTAGGGACGCTACCCATGTGTAAGAACAAAGGCGAGATTGAACACTCTCACATAAAGAAGTTATGTCCTTACCATAACGCTCCATGTGGAGTGTTCATCTCGCCTTGGTTATTACACTCCCACCCTTCCCACCCTTAGGAAGAACGTTCGATTTGGTGCCTGGTCTGGAGTATTCTCCTTCTGCTGTTGCAGTATTAGTGTTACTATCATACCCTTGGTATGTTTGTATATATGTACTTATGTATATAGTTTGGCATGTGTGCGTGCTTTATGTCTGGTTTGCTTGCAAACTAGATCTGAGGTAAAGGCAGAGGGGGATTGTGGGTATTAGATGTCCTCGAGCTTCTTCTCGATGCAGAGCTTGCAGTCGGCCGGCACGGAGCCGAGGATCGGCTCCAAACCCATGTGTAATAACCAAGGCGAGATTAACACTCCACATGGAACGTTATGGTAAGGACATAACTTCTTTTTCCACCTTATGAGGACTCTGATGCAGAAGAATCCATCCCTTCTGCTTCTCTTCCTGAGGATTTTTCTTTTGGAGAAACTTTGCATACCTTAAGGGAACATTTTCATTGGGAGAGTCAGAATTTTTCAGAATCTAAAAAGGCTTAGGGATTTCCTTCTTCCTCAGCATAGGCCTTTGATTATACCTCCTGTTCTAGACATTGTTAATGTTTTCTCGAAGTCCAGCATGACTCCTTATTCCCTGCCTCCGTCTCCTAGTAAGCCTGACAGATATTACAGGGTTCCTGACTCCCACAAATTCCTTTTTAAAAACCCTACTGCTGACCCTGAAACAATTTCTCATGGTCCCAAGGGTGTTAAGACTTCTACTGCTAAAAATCCTACCCCTTCTGATAGAGACTCCAGGGCACTGGATAGATGGAGTAAGAAGGTTTACACGTCTGGATCCTTGGCAATCAGGGCTTTAAACTGTCAATTTCATATGCTTAAATATCAGCAACATGTCATGGGCTTACTTAGAAAATGATGTTGATTTCTGACTGTGTGTAAAATATAGTTACAGGATTTATTGCATTCAGCTGAACAATTTGGAAAACATACTTTGCAATGTGGTTTTGATTCCTTGGAGGCCTCTTGCAGGGCTGCTGTAACTGGATCTTCATCTGTCATAAGAAGGCATGCTTGGCTCAAGGAGCAAAATCTGCTTGATCATGTTAAAGCAAAATTGTTAGATGCTCCTTTACAACAGAGGGATCAGATCCCATTCCACCAGGGCTGCATGTACTTATGCAGCCTTTCTCAGAGGGGTTCCTACCAGAGAAATTCTAGAAGCTGCTACCTAGAGCTCAGTTTATATGTTCACCAAACATTACCATTTACCTCTCTTCTCTAAATCCAGAGATGGCTTTGCCACTGCTGTCCTGCAGGGCCTTATAGCTGCTCCTAATGCTGTATAATTCCATCCTCCCAACCATAGCTTTGGGATTCTACCCAAATGTAATGACTGCACCAGTGAAACATGAAGAACATAGTACAGTTGTGTACACTTACCATAAATGTAGATGTTTGAGTGTATTCACTGTTGCAGTCCTGGTTACCCACTTGCCAGCCCCCTACTTTTCTCTTTTTATACCTCTTCTTTCTTTTACTATGCTCAAAAGCCTTTTTATTGTATTTGCTTTTATTTGGAGGTATATTATTTGTGTTCTAAATTACTTTCATATATAAATATATATTTTGCTCCCCATTTGGGGGGCACCTGACATTTGGGTCAAGAAAAACTGATGAAAATGGCATCAGCTGCATGTTTTATACCCCTGACGACCTGACGTCATGGAAGAAGGGACAGCAGCCGACGCAGGACCCAAGACTTTGTTAATCCGGCCGACTGAGGGCAACCTGCCAGCCAATTACCCAAATGTAATTGTAATGACTGCAACAGTGAATACACTCGAACATCTACATTTATGGTAAGTGTACACTAGTGTACTTTTTAGTACATTTTCATACTGTTTTAGGACAACAGAAGTGCTGCAAATATAATTATCCCTCCTGCCTTTTTTCACTTATGAAGCCATAAAACATTCATTTACTGATTCCTAGTCATTTGGAGAACAGTAACATCTTACAGCATTATGAGTTTTGCAGTTTGGGTGAATACAATTAGTTATTTATAATAAAGTGAACATAGAGTTAAGCTTTGTTAATTTACACACAGTAGTAAATGTTTAATGTTTTACTGATTCACTGTCACACCTTGGCTATGTGTTGTACATGTAAGCTTTGTCAGTTGTCTTTATGGCAGTTTTTTTTGTATTGCCAAGTGCATTTATCACTTATCTTTGCCAATGTAACCCGGGTCATTGTGAAAAGGATCCTGGGACCGGTTCACTTTCCTGGTTAACAAATTATAAGTAAATGCAAAATAGAATAAGGGCTGAACATGACAGAAATATTTAAAGAACTAGTAAAGCACATTTTAATTCTGCATCATTCATGAGGGAGAAAAAACTTCCTGCTGAAGGCATCAGGAAGCACCAGGCATTCTTACTTTTGTAGTAGTAGTTGTCACCTGTACATGACACAGCAAGGATCATTTACTGCAGTGAGAGGTTTCACACCTCAGAATGAGAGTGTGGGGAAAAGGTCTGTTAGTTCCTTTAGAACTACAAAAGAATCCCTTTACAAAAGCCTGCTATTTACCTACATTCTTTTGCTGGAAGTAGCTAACAGCTATTTATATAGCATAGAACAAGCTCTGATAGGCGCATAAATGAGGCTCACTCAAGGAAACATTGAAGCAGGTGTGTTACAGCATGTGTTAGATGCCAGTGCTTCACACTCCTGCCATTCTGTCTTAATGGCATGAGAAAACACCACCACTTATGTCTAGCATGACTCCTATAAAGAGAACTGGAAATGTATTTTGGGAAGAAGGGATGAACACAAGAAAGCAGGATCACTTTACCAAGGCAGGCTCATCAATTTTGAGACATTAAAACAACTTGGAAAACAAAGGTACAATGAAATCAAAAAACATTTTTTTGCATTCTGAGGTGGGGTTTTACCGAAGACCTGTTTAAAAATGTTTGTAATATGTTGGAATATGTTGGAACTGAAAGGTTTTTTTTTTATTTTTTTGTTTTTTTACTAAATCCTTTCAGGCAAACCCAGTAAACAAAAGCAAAATATGCATATATTTTTTTCCTTATGGTGCAATAGCACTGCTTCAGAAATCTTACCTCTCTACTTCACTCTGAGTCTGATTACTTTAGTCATGCTTATTTGTGACTTATTCTGTCTTTTTTGTTACTTTAGTTTTGGAGAACATTTATCACTTATGAGCAGCTTCATTTCTCTGTTTAGTCCCATGTTTTGAACAACATACTTTGTGTTACTGTAAATGATACCCATGTCTTTTCAAAATGAGGAATCAGCTAGGTTTTATTTTTTTTCTACTGGAAAAAAGTAAGTAAAGCTATTTTATTTTGCTGATATAGGTAAGTAGTAATGAAACCCTCGCTGTGTCCTAAGCAGTGTAATATGTAGAGGCCCAGTTGCTGTAGGAGCTGGCAGGAGTTGAGGACACTTCCTTGCCCATCAACAGATAAGGGCACAGGAATGTCCATTTCAACTGCTGAGTCTTGGAAGTGGTTTATGTGACAGCAGGCATTGACCTGCGGCATCAACTTGTGTTGCTGAGCAATTATTTGAATAGTAGGCAGAAAAGAGAATGTGCTAGGGGCATACACTTCTCTGTTGGCCAGCACTGGAAACCTTTCTTTGCTGAAATGCTCATTATTCATGCAGGGACTGGATTTGGGGCATAATCCAAAAAAATTCCCAAGGACAGAGAAGTAGGACCCCTTGTTGTCATAATTGCTGTGTAGTTTTCCTGCCATAGGAGTAATTGGGGTCTGCCCTAAAGGCAGGGGGGCCCCTGTTGGTAAGGAGGTGGCAAAGCACAGATGGCCAGGATGGGAGGTGAATGATTCCGACCTCCATCTGTCCATTGTATTGTAATAGAATATATAATATAATATTTATTTAACATTTGTTAACCTGGAAAATCAGACTTGGAACATAACCGATTTTCAGCGGAGGCTTTGGGAGAAATGCTCCAGACGCAGGTTTTGAACGTGGGAGGAAACCAGAACATCCTGAGGGAAACCCACATGAATGCATAGAGGACATGCAGACTCTGCACAGAAGGCATTCCAGCCAAGAATCAAACCGGAGAACCTCTTGTGAGGCAACAATGCTACTGCTGTACCACTACATCATCCAGATATATTTTATTTATTTGCTGAACGGGACTAACTCGTTTTCAGCATTACTTTCTGCTGAATTTTTTTATTTTTTCCCCCTCCTTAAAAAAACATTTATTTCATCACATTTTCTTGGCTGTTCAGCTTTTCTTTTCCTGCAGTGAATTTGCCTTTCTATCCCCTAGAGTTTGTTTGGAATTTGACTCCCCCTTCAGCTGGAGAATTTTTTTTTCAGTCTTTTACTGTTATTGCTAGATTTTTCCACTGTTTCGACCATTACTTTTGATACTTTAAGTTTGGCAAAGTATCTAATTTGTGCTGCAGATGCCTTTTTTGCTACATTGATAATTTTGCACTGGTGCTTGGTGTAAATGTTTTTTTTCTTTCTGATTCTGAAAACGTGAAAGATGTGATCATGAGATTCTGTGTTTGAAAGGCAAGTATCCTATATATGTTTGAGACTCCAACCACCCTCTCCTTGCATGCAAGATCCAATGGGTGCATGGTTGAAATCACTAAAGTATCCCCCCCGAAAAAAAAAAATAACCTAGTTACGTAAAGAAATCCATAACACATGGGTGGGTAAGACATATACCGGTTTCGGCATTCTCCATCTTCAGTATTGAGTAACCATGTGACCAAAACAAGTCAATTAAATATTACTTCCAATGACATCATCCTATTGAAGCAGTAAAGTAAAAATGGACTTCCAAGATGGCATTTCACTGAACAACAAATTAATTTTATTTCCCCGATATGAAAACAAACTCCGTGTTTTAGTAAATTTCAGGTACTGGATAGTAAGTGCACTCACTGGATGCCAACAAAAATAAAATTCAGAGAGCCTTAAAGAAAATCAATCACAAAAGGTGAGGAAAAAAAAATGCTGATTGGGAAGAATCTTGCAGCTGTTCAGCAAAAAACAGTTTATGCTCCAATTTTGGTGCAGAGCTTGTGTTCCAGTAATTTAGAGGAAAAAGTAAGTCAAGCTCTCAGAGCTGACTAAAATAAATAAAACAATGGAGTAGTGTATCAACTCAAATTACAAAAGGCTGAAAAAATGGAAGAAGCTTTAAAAAGATATTTAGATGAGCTGATAAAACTGTGAAAATCACAGGTTGACATGAAGAAAAAGGATGGAAATAGAGGATGGAGCACATAAGGAAAACCTGGGATTTTGTGCTATACCATGGAAACTGGAAGGAATAGACTATATTAATTTTATGAAAACACAAAGAAGCAGCTGGACTGGTATTCCACAACAAGAGTTGTTAATTAAAAGTGCACATTGTGCATTTGCTCTAAACCTGGGCATGAGAAAGCAGCCAAGACCTGTAATAGTACAGATGCAATCCTACCACCCGGAAGAGATGATTCTGGCAAAACTGTGGCAGAAGGCAGAGTACTAAAAGTTGGAGACAATACAGTGTTTGTGGAAAATTTCTCGCTGTACACCAGGCAGAAGAGGAGTAATTTTATTCCAGCAGTCAGGGAATGTTGAGAAACAGGTGTGAGATTCAAGCTGCTGCATCCAGTTGTCATCAGAATATTTTTTCTGGAAGTCCTAAGTCATTTTTGACACAGAACATGCTAAGGAGGAAATTCAAAGTTTGTCCAACAAAAAGTGAGTTAAACGGAAGGTTCTTTTTAGTCTTCTGATAAAGCTCATATAGAGATTATGCCAGTGAAACCTTTTACAATGTTCCAAAGGAAGATTTTTGAGTGACAGAAGAAAAGCACAGGAGTTGACTAGAAGAACCAGGAGTACATTGGAAATGAACAAAAGACTGGATTTGGGAAATGGAGATCAACCGGTAGAAAACCAGCAACTTGGAAATTAATGAATAAATGTGAGATTACAAAGCATCACTTATATTTGTGAAATGTGATTGAACAAGAAAACCTGGAATAGGCTTCCTGTTCAGTTGAAGGAGAGCCCTTCCCTGACACTTTTCAAGCGCAGTCTTGGAACACTGGATGGTAAATCACAAATCCACTCCTGGTATGGCACCCATGTCCCTTGTGGGCAGAGACAGTCTATAAAAAAATAACAAAACCCCACTTGTTGACTCTTGTTATCTTTCTCATAGGGAGAGAAAATTGGGTAAAATCTTTAGTAAAACTAGCTAGGCTTACAAGTGATCTTGACACCTTTAGCCTAGTAATCTCCCATGAAAGTATGGAAATATTGGACTTTTTTGACCTTGTTAAACTTGAAGGGGACTCCAAAGCATATGCCCCACTTCATATCCTTAGTGTTTGGAAGAAAATTAAGGAGAGGAGGAAAAGGAAAAAAAGAGGTAACTAAGTATAACAAATGATCTGAAGTAGGGACTTCATTTGTCAGCAACCTGTGGGTCTTGGATCCGCTATCGGATCCGAGCCGGCAACTTGTTTCATAGCTAATGGATCCGAGCTCCTACCTCCTCCCCTCACCCATAATCCCCTGCCAACCCTCCATGAACTCAGATCTAGTTTGCCGCGCTTGTGGATGGCTGGATTCCTTGAGCTCTAGCAAAAAATCGTCATTTAAGTCTGTTTTTTCTGTCAAATTTCTCTACCTTAATTTAAAAAAGTGTGTAAGAGTTAGGTTCCCTGTAATATTAAATTTTTTTACTTAGTTTTTTCCCTCCCTTCGCTGGTCGTTAGTGAGTGTGTGTTGTGTTTTTGGGGCCTGTGTGTTTGTGTAGCACTCCTTTTTTTTCTTTAAAGTATGGCTGAGGCCCCAAAAGACATTTTTTCTAAATGTACCGAGTGTGGCCATAAGCTCTCCCCGGCTGATGGCCACACTCTGTGCGTTCGGTGCCTTGGGGTTGAACACCTCACCTCAGGCTGTACCATTTGTGCAGCATTCAACCCCAGGGCACTGAAAGAGCGGAGGTCGAAGCTGGTCCTGGCGGGACTTTTGCCCCCGGACTCTGCTCCGGCCTCTGCTGCTCCCGTGGCACTACCACAGGCTGTGGTTGTTGCCACTCCTGCCTCCCTTCCTTCGGCCGGGACTCAAACTCCCGCTAAAGTGCCGGAGGACAGGGAGGCTAGGAGGGAGAAGCACCACAAGCGGCGGGCCGAGGCCTCCGCTTTGGCCCCGCCAGCTAAGTGGGCTTCTCCCTCCACTGCTTCTAGGTCTCCTCCTCCTCGGCTCCGATCTCCTTGTTTCTCCCCAGGGCCGGAGGAGGAGGAGGCCCGATCTCCATCGAGGTCATCGAGGCGGCATTCCAGGCCTGCCTCTGTGGCCTCTTCGAGATCAACATTCAGCATGTCTGATGCAGACTTGGACTGGATGATGCGAAGATTCATCCAGGCCCAGCTGCAGATGGGAGTGCTCTTGCCTCCCCCCACTTCGGGGGGGAGCTCGACACCATTTTTCACTCCAATTGCTCCTTCTCCGACCCACTACCCGGGTTCGGAGCGTTCGGAGCCGGGGGTGGGTCGGCGCCAACAGTACTTGGTACTTCGGATCCAACCCTGCCCTCGTCTGTCGGATCCGACCTCTCGGAGCCGTGGCCCGAGCTTTGGATCTGAGGGATTCAGTGTGCCTTTGGCTTCGTCCAGGTCGGAGCGCACTGGTCCTTCGGATCCGATGGTCTCTGCGCCGGTTCCGATCCCTTCATCGGATCCGAGTGGGAGCTGACTCTCGGAGCCCAGAGTGAGTGGTTCCCCCTCTGCCTTTGTAGTCGAGAGGGCTCTGTCGAGAGCATCCGGACCCCTGGCCCTTGTCTCGGCTCCACCCTGCACTCCCTCTCTGCTGGGCCAGGCTTCCATCACCCGGCCTAAGGGACAGCCTGCTTCAATGTCCCAGGTAGTTTCATTGGAACAGGATGTTGCTGGCGAGACCTCCTCTGACAGCCCCCCCGAGGAAGTGCCCCACAAGCATAAGTGCAAGAGGAGGCACGTGGACTCCCCTGAGTCCTTAACTGAGGACACGGACTTGGATGAAGGGGAAGGCTCCCCAAGATCACCCCCTGAGGATGTCTCCTTTGGAGACATCATGGAGATGCTGAGGATCAGACGTGGGTGGTCTGCCCCCGAGTCTTCCTCCGATGAGTCCGTGTTTCTGGAGGCATTCGAAGCAGGCCTGTCTACCTCTTGGGTGTCCCCTCCGGCCGACCCCTTGGTGGACCTTAACACCTGGGCGTGGAAGGACCCGGACACCGTGGAGCCAATACCCAAATGCCCGGACAGGATACTAAGCCCCCCCTCAGACCTGTCACACTGGAGCAAGGGTCCCCCCATAGATGCCATGTTGACGGCGGCAGCCACGAAGAGGGAACTAGCTCAGGAGAGCCCCTCAGTCCATCCACCGAGCAAGGAGTCCCGCTCGATGGACCGCTTAGGGAAGCAAGTTTTTAGTTCAGCGACCTTCTCGGTAAGGCCTCTGAACTATATGGCACGTCATCAGGATGCAGCGGGATCTTATCAAAGAATACGCTGCCTCCCCCCCTGAGTTCATGTCGGCGGAGGACAAACAATTGTACTCTATCCGAATGGCCACTCTGAGATCCATTTCAAATACCTCTATGCAGCTATTGTCCCACGCCACCGAGGGAGCTGCTAGAGCTAGCGGAGTGGGACTAGTCATGAGACGTCAGGCCTGGCTCCGTCATTGTGACTTTGCAGAGCCCTTTAAAGCGTCCTTTGCGAACGCCCCTTTCGATGGTTCTGCCCTGTTTGGCAAAATGGTTCGCGAGACACTTGTCCAGAGAGAGAAGGATGGGAAGATGTTGTCTGCCGTCGGAGTCCGCTTCTCTGCTCCCCAGCGGTCCTTTTCGAAGAACCAGAAGGGTGAGAAGATGATGTGGTTCCAGAAATCGCAACATTCCCAATCTGCTCCGGACAACCAGTCCTTCTGTGGCAGAGGAGGACAGGGAGGACGCCGCCCCAGGGGCAGAGGGGCTCCGAGAAACTTTGAGTCCAGAGAACCTTTCTCTGACCGGCCCATGCAGCAGCCCTGAAGGGTTGCCCGACTGCTCCACTCTGGAGGCAGTCGGGGGGGGCGCTTCTTGGAGCACCTAGCGGCATGGGAGTCCATCACGACAGACCGCTGGGTGCTTCGAATCATATCCAGAGGGTACAAAATCCCATTACTTCATGTCCCCAAATTCAAGAACCTCCCCGATGTACCACCCGATCAGAAGGAGGCTGCAGCCGCAGAAATTCAGCAGCTGCTAAGAAAAAGAGCCATCCAGCCCGTCCCCCAAGACCAGCTCGGATTAGGCTTCTACTCCAGGTTCTTTTTTGTTGCCAAAAAAGACGGGGGAACTTGAGACCGATTCTAGACCTGTCCCATTTGAACCTGTCTGTAACCAAGGAAAAATTCCGAATGGTCACTCTTCAATCTATTCTCCCCCTTCTAAGGGAGAACGATTGGATGTGCTCTATAGACCTCAAGGATGCGTACTACCACATTCTAATGGACAGACGATCCAGGAGGTTCCTCCGCTTCCGGCTGGGAGCCAGTCACTACCAGTTTAGGGTCCTTCCCTTTGGCCTCACCACAGCCCCCAGGGTGTTCACCAAGGTATTAGCAGTGATTGCGGCCCACCTGAGACTTCAGGGAATACAGGTCTTTCCGTACCTGGACGACTGGCTTCTGACCGCCCCAACAAGGCATCTACTTTGCTAAGCCAGAGATTTCTTTCTCCGCCTAGCCCCACAGTTAGGCATCACCATCAATGCCGACAAATCCTTTCTGGCCCCGACACAAGTCATAGAATTCATAGGAGCCAGAATAGACAGCAGAGATCTACGAGCCTTTCTGACGTCGGAACGACTACGGAATTTGCAACTTCATGTGCGGGCTATCCTCCAATCAGAGACCCCACTGGCAGAATTGGTCCTGAGGGCGCTGGGCTCCATGGCGGCAGCGATAACGCTCCTTCCATGCACCCATCTGAACATGCGGGTACTGCAATGGACCCTTCTAGTACAATGGTCCTTTGTCTTCCTCTCCATCACCCCATTGCTATCAGCAAGGCTTGCAGGAGGGCTCTATTATGGTGGCTCCATGCTCCGGACCTGCATATGGGCCGACTCTTATGCACCTCTCCCCCTCTCGCCACGGTGACCACGGACGCCTCCCGCCTCAGGTGGGGGGCATTATTCAGGCAGGACCGTCCAAGGCATGTGGAACGATACAGAGACCTCCCTGCATATCAACGTTCTGGAGAGGAGAGCGGTGCTGTACGCGTTGCAAGCACTTCAGAATCTCCTCCCCGTAGGAACGATTGCAATTCAGTCGGACAACATGTCTGTTGTCTGGTACATCAACAAACAGGGGGGAACCAGGTCTTACCCTCTATGCTGCGAAGCCATTAGAGTGTGGGAATGGGCGATTTCCACCAACAACTTTCTGATTGCAACGCACATTCCGGGCGGGCCAGCATCCTAGCGGACAAACTCAGCCGCACCCTTCTTACCCCGTACGAGTGGTCTCTCAACCCACTAGTAGCGAAGCAGATATTCGCAATATGGGGGCAACCCTGCTGCAATCTTTTTGCCTCTCAAACACCAAATGCGGCAATTTCTTCGCTCTGATTCCCCCTCCAGGGGAAACCCCAAGAGACGCTCTGGTGCATGCTTGGCCACCCGGTCTACTTTATGCTATCCTCCTCTACCCCTGATGCTGCAACTTACAGAAAGCCTCGCAGTTGGGGAGCAGGATGATCCTCATTGCCCCATTCTGGCCTCGGCAAATTTGGTTCCCTTACCTGTGGTCTCACCTAGTGAATCCCCCTTGGATTCTGGATCCCAGTCCGGATCTAATCTCCCATCCGTCGGACTTACCGACCCCAAATCTGGACAATCAAAGCTGACAGCTTGGTTGCTCCAGTTCCACTCCTAGTTAGGACTCCCGGTATCTCTTCACCAGTCAAAGCCATCCTTGTGGCAGCGCATAAGCCCTCCACCAGGAAAGTGTACCGCAGTAAATGGAAACGTTTCTCCGTCTGGGCGGAGCATCATAATCTAGATCCCTTTATGGCTCCTCTTCCATCCATATTAGACTTCCTAACCAAACTTTTTCAGGAAGGCGCTAGTTGCTCAACTGTCAAAGTGCAATTGGCTGCCATCTCCCATTACCATGTGGGACATGACACAGGGCCTTTGATGTCGGCCAAATTGTGTAAAACCTTTCTCAAGGGCACCTTTTTGCTTAGACCCCCTATAAAAGAAGCCGTACCACCTTGGGATCTTTCACTAGTTCTTCAAGTCCTGACTGCTCCACCTTTTGAACCTGCTGCTTCAGTAGATCTCAAATACTTGTCCTGGAAAACAGCATTCCTTGTAGCCATTACTTCTGCGAAAAGAGTTTCGGAGCTTCAACCTCTTTCTGTGAAGCCTCCTTATTTGATCTTTCATCCGGACAGAGTGTACCTCAGGATTAATCCCTCTTTCCTTCCCAAAATAGCATCAGAAACCAATATAAATCAATCCATAAATTTACCGGTTTTCTTTCCTAAATATCAGAATAAAGGAGAGTACAAGCTGAACTCATTAGATGTTCATAGGCAGCTACGTTTTTATACTCATAGAACAGCTGGTCACAGACAATCCGACCAGCTGTTCATTTCCTTTGCCAAATTTAATTTGGGGAAAGCAATAACAAAAATATCTCTATCGCGCTGGATTTCACAATGTATCCTGTTAGCGTACCAAGCTTCTGGGAGACCCGCACCTGAAGGAGTTCGCGCACATTCCACTCATTCCATCTCTACTTCTGCGGCCTTCAAATCTCGAGTTCCATTGGATGATATTTGTTTGGCAGCCACTTGGGCCTCATCTCATACCTTTATTAACCACTACAAACTGGACGTGATTTCTAGAGGGAGAGCATCCTTTGGCTCTGCGGTGCTCTGCAATATCCTTCCATGACCACCCAAGATTCAGGTAGCTGGGGACTCTGTCCCACAGGTTGCTGACAAATGAAGTCCCTACTTCAGATTAAGAAGTTATGTACTCACCATAACGTTCCATCTGAGTAGGTAGCTTCATTTGTCTGCAACCATCCCCCCCTCCTTCCCCCTGGCCTTCAGCGGATCTATGTAAGTTGGAAAACCCTTTTTGGGTACATATTGAGGGGCAAACTTGATCTAAGGTCATGGAGGGTTGGCAGGGGATTATGGGTGAGGGGAGGAGCTAGGAGCTCGGATCCATTAGCTATGAAACAAGTTGCCGGCTCGGATCCGATATCGGATCCAAGACCCACAGGTTGCAGACAAATGAAGCTACCTACTCAGATGGAACGTTATGGTGAGTACATAACTTCTTATTTGTAAGCGTATTTCTATAATACATGACATATACTGCATGCTAGAAAGTAAAGCTTTTTATGTTATTTTTGTGTGTAGTAGGGATACTAAAGTAAATGTGTTATATTTTTCCTTCCTTTTTCCTTTTTCATTTTTAAGAATTGTAGGCACTGCAATGTAAAAAGAGAAGAAATCCCAAACAAAAGAGCATGATATAAATGAAACTGGATGCATTTTTTTGCATAGAGAAATGACTGGTTAAAGGCCCTTGGTTTGATCTAATAAGTTTTAAGCAGAAGCAAGTTAAAAATATAGAATTTAATGAAGTGTTTTCCTGTAGCAAATGTTCACATTGCAACATATGAAGCTTGTAATGGACAGCAACTATGAATCTGGTTCTCTTGTTTCTATGGAACACTTTGATAAGGGCTATAAAGCTTTCTGCATGTGGAAGAGGAATAAATGTAACACAAAAACAGCACTTTGCAAGTAGAAGTGCAGGCTGCACCATGCATTTTATCATGGATAAACCTTCCTTATAGGTTAATTTAAGCCTGAGTGTGGCTACAATCTTTCACTGTCTGCACTGATTTTGCTTTATCCTGCATTTTCTTTAACACCTCTTCTGCCTTAACACCAAACAAAGTATCATGCTGTAGTAGAGCATCCAATAATTTTACTTTAACATGGTCAGGTAAACTTTGTTCTTTCAACCAAGCATGCCTTCGAATAACAGAGCCTGTAACTGTGGCTCTACAAGAAGCCTCTAATGAATCAAAACCACATTGCAGAGTATGCTTTCCCACTTGTTCAACTGCATGCAATAAATCCTGCATTTCCTTATTGTTAGGACTTTATGAATTTGAAACCATTTTCTGTTTTAACAATGACATGAGGTACTGTTGATATTTAAGCTTGTGAAACTGGCAGTTTAAAGCTCTTATAGCTAAAGTAGCAGACGTGTAAACTTTTTTCCCCCATCTGTCCAGAGCTCTGGAATCCTTGTCCGAGGGGACAGGATTTTTAGCAGTGGAAGCCTTAACCCCTTTAGGACCCTGAGAAATTGTTTCTGGGTCTGCAGCGGGGTTTTTGTAAAGAAATTTATGAGAGTCAGGGACCCTGTAGTACCTGTCTGCCTTGACTGGTGCAGACTGGTGCAGGGGGTAAAGAATCAGGAGACAGACTGGATTAAGAGAAAACAACAATTTCAAGCACAGGGGGGATAGCCAGGGGCCTGTGCTGAGGCAATAAAAGGAGGTCTCTGAGCCTTTTCTTGGATTTTGAATAATTCTGGCTCTCCCAAGCGTAATGACTGCAACAGTGAAACACGATGAACATCACAAAAACAGCACTTAGTGCAAGTGGAAGTGCAGGCTATACCATGCATTTTATCATGGATAAACCTTCCTTATAGGTTAATTTAAGCCTGAGTGTGGCTATCAGTCTTGGACAGTTGTTCCTATTAGGAGGGTTAAACTTCATTATTTGAAAGGTGTGCATAGTTTTATATGTTAGTATTAAGTTAACAGTTTCTAGGCGTTGTGTGTAAGGGTTTGCATTAAAACAAAGTCTTGAAGATGAGATATAGGCTGAAATGGATATGACAAGAAACAACTGTATTAAAGAACAACCTGCCAAACCATTAGTGTACGCATACAACACAGACTCTGAAACTAGGCATTTAAAGCTGTTATACATAACATGTGGGAATAACTTATAATGGCAACACTTTCCTTATATTTAAATGTGAATGGTCTCAAAGATCTATACAGTAAAGAGTAGTGAACTATATTCAAAAATGCAGATTACAAATAGCTGTGCTACAGGACACACATTTGGAAAGAACTGAATGTGTGAATTTGATAAAGAAAGGATTTCAGGAGGGTTATTCATTGGAATATCTGGGACAAAGATAAAGGGGAGTAAAAAGATAATGGTAGATTTGCTGTAGTAAAGGGATACTGGCAAGGGAGGAGGATTACTCTGACATGCATTTATATTCCACCGAAATCTGCCACAATGTAGCTTAAGAAAATTCTGGGAGAAATCAGCTTTTGGCAGGGAATATTACAGGTGGAACTAGAATATAATTTGCAACAGTGAGTATGTATTCAGGGGACATAAGGGAAAATATAACAAAAGGATACATTTCTGAAGAATTTAAAATATTTGCTATGGAAGATGTGAATTCAGTAGTAGGAGTTCACACAGGGTTGACATATTATTCTCCAAGGTACTAAAACTGGGATAAGCTATTCAGAAATGATTTCACAGCAACATGTACATTTAATTGAAAGTTTTGATACACACCCAGTAAATATTTCAGATCATGCACCACTAATATCTAAATTAAAATGTAGGGTAATGAAATAAAAATGAAACACTGGTGCCTTCCCCACCTATCTTAAATAGAGAGGAATGTACGAAATGGGTAGTAAAGTATTTGGGAGTTATTAGTGAATAGAGAATTTTCTTATGAAAATATAGCTAGGGAGTGGGATAAAATTAAAGTGAAGTTAGAGTAAAAATAAAAGAAAGTGATATGTTTAAGAAGCAACAGGAATTATTTAGAGGGACTGACAAAGGTTAAAGTATTGTAGCATAGCGTTAATCTCATAGAACAAGAGGCGGTGCAATTGCATAATTTGTTTGTGTCTTTTGGCTTTTCCCAGTTAGGGGTTGCCACAGCGGAACTCCGGTCCGCTAATGATTGGTAGTGGATTTTTACATACCGGGTTACCAGCCCTGACGCACAACCTTCAACTAAGGCATGCCCCATTCAGGTATGCCTCCAAACAGAAGACGCTCTAGCTGAGAATCAAACGGGGCAATGTCTTGCTATGAGGCGACAACGCTACCGCAGCACCACCACTGCTAAAGAGAAAATAAGGGGCTACCTCGATAATATGCATGAGTTTAGAAAGATTGCTGTTCTGTTTTTTGTTAACTCCAGAGCACAAAAGCTTTTAGAGCAACTGCTGAGCAACAAAGTAGAAAGGATTATTGCCAATCCTAGAGAGCTTTATAACAAAGAAAATAACCAGAGATATGTTAGCGGTATTAGAAATATTTTGAAAATCTATATAACCAGAGATACGTTAGCAGTATTAGAAATATTTTAAAAATTCTATGAACATCTATATAAAGCAGAGAAATATGGAAGTCAAGAACAAAGTACAAATGGTAGTGTTTGTGGAAGAATTAAATATGCCAAGACTGGAGGTAGATGAGGCTCAATTGCGAACAGTTAGGATAGGTTGAGATGAGATAAAATGGTGATATATAACCAGTATACCGGAAAGTCTCCAGGAATAGATGGCATTCCTGTGAAAGTTTGGAATATAGGAGAGAGGAAAGTGATAATCTGGAAGGTTTTGTTTAATAGTATTTTAAAAGAAGCACCAGCATCCTGAAAGAAAGCGGTGAGGGCTGTAATACCTAAAGATGGCAAAGTCGCATCAGCTCCAGCTTCATACAGGTCCATTTTGATTCTAAACCAAAACCATGATTATTAAGTGTTTATATCTATACTAGGTAAAAGAATGGCAAAGGTGATACCAGCATTGATAAATATGGAACAATTTGGTTTTGTGGAGGGGAGGCAGAAATAAAGCAACATCAGTAAAATGATGATCCAAAGAGATGTAGAATATAACAAAATACCACTGTTATTTATGGGTCTTGATGCAGAAAAATCATTAAACATTCATTTGCCCGAGACAGGTTTAGTTATGTGGCCACATCTGTTATATCTTCCTTGGGTTCTGGATGTGATATCTCACCTCTCAGATCAACCTCACCCAAACCTCAAATCCCTTGGACTAGTCAGACTGCTTTGTTCCTGCAGTTAGTGAGGGCCAGAGATGCCATGCTTTCTGATGGAATTATTTTATCCTTTCTGCCTCCTAGAAACCCTTTACCTGGAAGGTTTACACTAATCCATATGGGCCTCTTCAAGGGGCATAGATCCATTTTCTGCTCTTTTGGACACAGTTTTAACCGTGGTGGAATGGTTTCACAATGGTCTCTGCTGTTCTGCTATCAAAGTTCAATTAGCTGCCATTTCAAATTTCCGTGTTGGTTTGAATAATTCTCTTATTGCTTCTCTCAAACTATCAAATGCCTTATTTAAAAGGTGCCTTCCTCCTTTAAGGGACCTGACACCTCACTGGGATCTTGCCCTTTGTCTGCAAGCTTTGACTAGGCCTCCTTTCAAGCCAGCTGCTACAGTGGATTTGAAGCTGCTGTCCTGGAAGACATTGTTTTGGTGGCTATTACTTTGTCCAGAAGGATGTTGAAGCTTCAAGCTTTATCTTCCGTGCCATCTTGCCTTGTGTTTCATGAGGGTAGGATTTATATGTGTACCAATCCTTCCTTCTTACCTAAAGTGGCCTCCGAGTCAAACCTGACCCAGTCCATTCATTTACCTGTTTTCTTCACCCACTTTAGCAACAAAGGAGAGTGTCTGTCCAGTTGTTTGGAAGTTCATAAAAAACTCATATTTTATCTAAACAGAACAGACATTTTTGAAATGCAGTCAGTTTTCTGTTTTTCTCCAGTGCCCAGATGGGTAAGCCCATATCCAAAGTGTCCCTTTCCAGATGGATTTCCAATTTTATTTCATTTGTATAGTATTCAAAAGGATTCCATTACTTGGTAGGCCTAAAGTTCATTCTACAAGGGTGATTTGCCATGGCTTCTACTTTCTTTGCTTGAGTCTCCTTAGATGAAACTTGTGTAGCTGCTACCTGGTCTAGCACTCGTACCTTTATAAACATTACAAATGGGATGCATTCCAGATCCAGATGTACACTGGACTCCAATAGTTTGTGGAATGGTCTCTCCTTAATGCCACTCTGGGGGTTTTACTGGCTGGATGCTCTGTCCCACAGGTTGAAACTGAAGGAAAAGACAGCATTGGATATGAAAGTTATGTACTTACCATAATGCTAGATCAGTGGTTTTGAAACTTTGTAAGCTGAGGACCCCTTTTATAAAGGAAATATTTTGGTGGATCCCTATATTTTGGATTGTGCTTTTAAACTGATATTAATTATTAATGTTAAATGTATTTTGCTTTATCAGTGCTTTTTGTAAAAATTAAATAAATAAAAAAGTGGCAGTGCTCATACATTGCGTTTGGGTCAGCCCCCCCCCCCCCCCATGCAGCCACTGCAGGTGTCCCATTACTTGGCTGTTTCTCTCCAGCTGCCATAAACACTTTTCAAAACTGTTTTCTGCTTGACATCTACAATGATTACAGATACTTGGATTTAATTTAAAACTTGTATTTCAAATTTTATAGCACAAACACTGTTAGACATTTAATAAACAAAGCAATGCAGTCTAACAATGAAAACAGACTTGGCATTAAAACTTCTCTGCCTTTGAAACTCTCATTCACTGTAACAGTATTGAAATCCACATCCAAAGAAAATGCATTTGGCCAGTGGCAGATTATTTACCTTTTGGCTGTTTTCAAATCATAGGCCCCTTGCACGTATTTTAGGACCATGCAAAAGTTCTTTGATTCACCTTCTTGATTGTATAATTAAATTATATCCCTTATATAATGCAGCAATGCATCACCACTTGTTAGTGTGTTTTAAGCAATGAAATAAAACATACGAGCTAATAATGACAAAAATGCCCAGTTCAGAACATTTCAACTTTAAAAGGCCACTCGGACTTCTGTCATTACAATCCACCTATCAACCTTAAAAGGCCACTCAGACTTCTGTCATTACAATCCACCAATATCAGCCAATATGTACAATCTCTGCAGAAGTAAAAGTCATCTGAATAATTCCACATTAAAGAGATCTGTAACTAATAAATGGTTGCTGCTAGCCAACAACTTTATATTTCAGTGTTTCATCTACAAATTCAGTCCCTGCTGCCCTTGAAGAATAAATGGTCTACTATGTAGTAAGCTGGTCATATTTCATAGGGAATGGATGGCAAACTGAAAACAGGTTTTTAGTTACTAGGCATCTCATCCAAAAGAGGACGTACTCAGGAATGCAGTACCCCACCCACTTAAAATACAACGCAGTGTCAGCAATTCATCTACATACTGTGGGAGTAGAGCCTACAGCCTTCTGCATCAAGACACAAGTATGCTACCTGTTGTGTTACTAGCACTGCTTTAAAATTCTGTACCACAATAGTGATACCATTTGCTAAACAAAGTAATTGCACATTGTAAACAAACGTATTATGAGCAGCAGTAAACTTCTCTTCCCTTGAAGCTCAAAATTCCTTGAAAAATGCACTTGAAACTAAATGCCTTAAAAAATGCACCTGAAACTCAGTTCCTTGAAAAATGCAGTGTGGTAGTTGGGGTAGAGGGGATTCAGGCTCTTTTTTCCTGTAGCCAAGGTACAAGGTTTGAGCCTAAGCAAATTACTGACCACCTGCTAACCCTAATTAGGACATTTTACTTGATCGCACGCACACACGCACGCACACACACACACACGCACGCACACACACACACACACACACACACACACACACACACACACACACACACACACACACGCACACATCAACCTCTTAGTGCAAGAAATCTGGACAAAGCCTAAAATTAAACAGATTATAAGTATTGCTTTCATGAACTTAGAAATGCTAGGATAACAGGATCTGTGCTCAGTATGCATTTTTCTCATCTAAAGGATATGAAGTCTAAAACTGATATGTCTGTTATTATTTAACAACTTCAGTCCTTTTTATGAGAAACTGACAAAAACATGGGGCAAAAACCCGGACAGTTGAGGAGTGTGCTACCTAAGTCTTACACACACACACCCCCATCTCCCTTTTATACACAACACATGCCATACCTCTCAACGAAAATATGTGCCACTTGTTATTCAAGCCCTGTTTAAGAAAAAAGAAATACCTTCAGGGTCTTTGAACAGTGTGCTGTGTTCTCTCTCCTCAGTTGCTGGAACAAGATTGTCAGGATCAGCTGTGCAGCGCAGGTTTATTTCTGCTAGTAAATGATTAATGATGGGCCGGATTTACGAAAGTTTGCACGGAGTACAAAAAGAGTGTAGGAGCTCACGGAGGCAATATGTCTGCTGTGCGGTCTAGGTACAGCCGACAGGGGCGTGCACTAGAGCTGCTAAAGCTACTCAACAGACAGCATCATGGTATGCAAATTACCTCATTTGCTGCTGAAAGCTATGCAAATGAGGTAAATTTGCAGTCTAGGAAACACTAACCTGTCCGTGGAAGATTAGTGTTATCTGCAGAAATGTACTCAGTTGGTAACGAAGTACCGTTCTGCAAATAGCTAAACGGAGCTATGACAGCTTCAAATAAAGGATGCATACAGTTGAAGCATGCCAATGGCCAAATATAAGTCCATTGGCATTTATAAATGTTTAAAATGATTAAAATCTAACTTTTTCCCCCGATCTCCGATGTTTAAGCGTAGTGCAGCACCGCGCAAATGTGCGACACTTTAAAAAGCAAGAAATTAATTTAAAAATAGCCACAAACTGCCATTTTCACTAAAAAGCTTATCCTGCCATGCAGGTGAATGGCAGACTGAAGACAACATGGCCACTTAGTAATGGTTGCTAAAGGGGGGGAAGCTCAGTGTGAGAGATGTAACCATGCATTAGTAGGCAATCCTATTCAAATGAGGATAAGGATAGTGAATCCCAATTTTCCCCAGCGTGTGAGCCATGTCCCAAGAGTGTAAGTGTAGGAGCAGGTGAGTAGTAGAGTAGAATATAGGTAACATCATGAGGGGGTGTGTCAGAAAGGCTGTAAGCTTATTGGAGCACAGTGTCTTGTGTTTGCCGTGAGTTGCTCAGGATTGCAAGAGGTGTGTCTACAGTTGGCCTTTTTGAAAACCAGAAACCAAAGGTGTATGCCGTGAATATATCTGAAATTTCTTGCAAACGTGCACACAGCATGTGCGCGCGCCTGCGCTCATTTGCACAGCGCTGCCCTGGGCGGAAATAGAAAGGGAAAAGGAAGGAAAAGAAGTAGTAGGAAGTTAATCAAGAAGAACTAGCAGAGCTGCCAGGTGAAATATATCAGAATCCGCCAATTACACAGGTAGCAGACCAGCCCAGCCCAGCACTTTAAACTCTGCAAACAGCATTCTTTCCTGTTTTTTCCAAAGAACTCTGCAACACTGCAGTATACAAAGAGGGAAAACTTAAAAACTTTAAAGCCAGACAAAATGTTAGGGGCTGCTCTTGCTATCATATACCAACATGTGCAAGGTGCTGAGGGTGGTGATGTGAATGCTGCTGAGCAACCCACAGTGAGGAGACGGTAGAGTGTACCGACCCAGGGTAACCTACCAGGGGCTACATGAGTTGGAAATAGTGGAGTGCTATAGGGTGGACAGAGACCTCCTGCAGCAAATTGTTAAGCTGTGCCGGCCACGCCTCACACACAGAACCAACAGAGGGGAACCCATCCCAGTGGATACCAAGGTATGTGTTGGCCTAAGAATACTAGCTACAGGTACCTTCCAGAGACCAACTGGTGATATGATGGGGAATTTCACAGGCATCAGCATCCAGGGTACTGCACCAGTTCCTGGATGCCATGTCAGCGAGCATGTATATTTCCCCAATTCCCGTGAGGCATTGGCCAACAATGTGTCTTTTCCACCAATATGCGTCTTTTCCACCAAATAGCAGAATACCCTGAGGGAGTGGGTGCAATAGACTGCACGCACATACACATTAAAGCACCACCCATTGAGCGGGGTAGGGTCTACATCAACAGCAAGGGCTTCCCCTCCATCTGCCAGGTCGTGTGTGATGCCCAGGGCATAATAATGAATGTGTGTGCTGGCTGCCCTGGAAGTTATCACGATTCCCACATCTGGCATCTGATGCAGCTGTACCAGAGATTTGCCAATGGGGACATCCCTGATGGTTACCTAGCGGGGGATGCTGGATACGCACTGGAGCCGTGGCTGATGACATCCATCAGAAATGCACACACACCCGAACAAGAACTCCATAATGAGGCACACGCACAAACAAGAAACATAACTGAGCGTGTGTTTGGGATGCTCAAGTCACGGTTCCGGTGCCTGGACACATCTGGTGGAGCCTTGCAGTACTCATGAACTACTTGTACCCAAATTGTCATGGTATGTGCCATGCTACACAATATGATCCTGCAGAAAGAGCTGCAGCAGGAACAACATGGGGCAGGGCCATACAGCCCCCCACCATTGCCAAGGCCTGCACAGGCACAGCGAGACTCAGAGGAGGAACAACCTGAGCCTGCCCCAGTAAGCATGCCCAGCATGCCCTGGCTTTGGCAAGAGGTAACGCATAGCACATACACTGACTCAGTAGGAACCCTGGAAATGACAACTCTCTCTGACTCACACATACAGTAAAAGGGATGCCTAACTTGACACTACCTGTTTTCAAACATGTATAGGGAGTGTAATATGTGCATCTGACATAGGCAGCCCTGCAGCACCACCTGAGGCATGAGTCCCTAATTTAAGGAATATAAAGCACTGCTAAGCAAATTTTACCAGTATTGAGCATATTTAAATACAATTGCGCATAGCTGCGCACCACGCTAACCAGCGCAACGTCTGGCATTGTGGGGCAAAGTCGGGTAAACGCACTCACATCTGCTTTATTCTTCCTTAACCAGTCAGGTCTGCCCCGCAGGAAAATAAAAAGCAGTGACAGGGCTTCAGCTCAGGATACTCTGCACTATAGTCACAGTACTGAACCACTAAGCCATGACAGCATTTCACTGGCACAGACACAACTTAAGTCACTCACACATACCAATTCGGGGGGTCACATACCTAACCGTCACAGCCAGCAGGACAATTGCAGACAAACGCAAACACAAACAAATGCTGTATCCTGCCCTCTGAAGAGGCATATGAGTAACCTCCCCCCAGGCCTATGCAGACAGATAACAGCAGGCCGGACAGTGTGATGTGGGTTGGATAGGCTATGAAGTCACAAACTAATATGCGTGTAATTGGAAGCTAAGGTCTGTAGTACAGTGGTATGCCTCAAGCCAGTACGATAGGCAACAGTACAGACTGAAATGGAGTACCTGACATAGCAGTGCAGGCCTAGCAAATGTGTATAAGTATCAGATGTACCCCTCATCCTATGTACACCCACAGTAACAATCAGGTGTGCCCCCCAGGTAGAAATGTACAAATAACAGCTGCCCCCCCTGTATGTAGAAATGTTGATAAGTCTATACAAATTGACTCATGGAAGCCCTGCAGGCACAGCGTGCTTCCTGTCGATGTACAACACAGAGGTGAGACCTGAAGTAAAAACCAACTTGATTTTTCACACACATATAGTATATATGCCCATAGTGGGCATGCTCACACACTTAAACAAATTTAGCAAAATTCAGTTAGCAACATTCTGAAAGGTCATACTGGGCATGCTCACACACTTAGGCCATGTCTGAGTACAGCAGTGGGCCACACGTATCTGGCATTTGCAGTTCTTACTCCAGACACTTGTCACTATTCACCAATCCTGCCTTGCGCACACAGTGATATGAAAACATACCCATATAATATATTGGACCCCTGTCATAACCAAACTATGTATTACAAGTACTTAAGTTGTTCAATGAAAGTGAAAATGCAAAGAAGATAAATAAATCTCCGATCAGTATCATTAAGAAACAATGAGCACTCCTAACATTATCCAAGCCATGTTCTGGCAAATATATTGCCAAAGAGTCCATAGAGAACCATGAAGCTTTCTTTCGCTATGTCATAAATATCAATGTAAACTCATATATGTTCTGAGTCAGTGCAAAGTGTAAATGAATACATGTACATGACTGACATTGCCAACATCTTGTCAGACAGGTTCATACATATTTACTCCCCTCTCACTGACAAAAGGGCCCATTACCATACCTGGAGATTGTGAAAACCCAGAAATCACATATGCAATGGTTAAACAGGTCTATCCAAACCTAAAAATACGGCGTCTATGGGATGACATGGTTTCCATGGCTGTGTCATATGTGAACTCCCAAAACAAACAGACCCTGCACCTGAACGGTCAGTTGAGACTCGCCTTCTGTACAGGATATGAAACTGTTGAATGGGTTACAGCAACATTTGGCACACTCTGCAAGTGTCTGTGCACAGCAGACCATGGGAACTATAGTCTTATAAGCCTGATCTGCAAGGCCATGGAGTCCATTATGGAACTCATAAACAGAGCTATTGGGAGCCTACAAACACCCAACTCTACCCATTGTGGTTTGGTCAGGGGCAGTTCATGGTTCCTAAACCTGCTAGACAGTTTTCAAGGCAGTCACCCAGGACATACATCAATGAAATGAGCTCCACACGGCCTACATAGACCTTGAAAAGCCCTTTTCCAACATCCCACACAAGTCGTATCCACAAAATCAACAACCTGTGCATAAACACGTATGTCATCTGATGGATTGCCAACTGGGGCACAGATAGATCCCACAAGGTAAGAATTGTGGTCGTCTGTTCAAGCTGGTAACAACTTTCATCCCTCATGGCTCAGTCCTAGGACCCCTCCTGTCTGGTGTATACTTTTCAGAAATAGTCAAACACACAAGGGCTATGTTTAGCAAAGTTTGTGGATGACTGCAAAAAGGTTGTCATAATC
Organism: Protopterus annectens; assembly: GCF_019279795.1. Taxonomy (NCBI): domain Eukaryota; kingdom Metazoa; phylum Chordata; order Ceratodontiformes; family Protopteridae; genus Protopterus; species Protopterus annectens. The sequence goes on from NC_056732.1 coordinate 1,012,714,155, forward strand.
TATGTTTGGGACAACGGAGACATCCTTAAAAAGGGTCTCAGTCAGACTGATGTGGTGTCAAAATTATGGCCTCGAGCTACAGTCATACAAATACCACATAGGTGCCAACACCCTAAATATGGAGGCAATAATAAGGGATCTATGGACACAAGTGGATATTCATCTCTACTTCCAGAAATGCACAAAGTGGTTAGAAAATCATGCTATGTGTTCCCACAAATTGCCAAGGTCTTTGCATGTAGGTCAAATGAGGTTCCCTCTACTCATCAGTCATCAGACACATGAGAGAATATCACGGCACACTTGCGATGAATCTGACTAGGCACCTTCAGCAGCTGGAAAGACCACTGAAGTACTTCAACAAGAGGATTACTGGCCTCAAACAGTTGCCCCATGCAACAAGACTGAATTTAACTCAATCTGTACTCTGTTGCATACTGTCTACTCAGGCGATCTCTGCCCAACAGAGACAGGTCCATGTCTAATGCCGAACTGATGTACATGCGCTTTCCTGAAGTAAATCCAAGCTCACAGTGCCACATGCTCTATGGATATCATCATCACAACAATAAATAGAATATGTTGGAGGGATATATTACTAACTCACAGACTTCCCTTGCTTTGGAACAGGCTCCCAACCTACATTAAGCCGAGTCCCTAACTGACACTCTTCCAGAGCAGCCTTGATGAGTGTATGTGAAACTGAACTGTCGCACCATGGATCACTTCATCAGCTCTACTACACAGAGGCCTAGGGAACTAACCCCATGTGTGGTGATAGCTGCACACTCTGGCCATACTAATATATGCCTTCAGGCAGATATAGCCTATTAGCTACCTATATATATATATATATATATATATATATATATATATATATATATATATATATATATATATATATATATAAATATGTATATGTAGGGGGAACACAGTATAATAAGCCAAAGATGGATGGGCAGAGATGTGTGTAAGAGGGTGACCATGACAGGGAGCCATCCAGGACTGTCCCATCCAGCACACATCCCATTGGCACATAACACATGAGGTGCACATCTCAGCTACTGTACATAACAGCCACCAGTGTTTGTAAGCATTACAGTGTGTTGTCCATGTGCCTGCTTTACAACATGACTGTACAATGAAGTACACATCTATCTGTAGACATGTACCTGTCACATAGGTTCATAGGTTTGTAATAGACTATCTTCACGAAGGCATATATTACCCTAGGCAAGTTGTGCAGCTTTCACCACCACATTGGGTAGTCTCCCAACCCCTAGTTCTAATAGTTAGCACCCTAAGCCCCTTTCTAGTAGGGCTGCTGATGTGATGCCTGGCGTGAATTGTCTGTTTCCCATCCACTCATCAAGGTTCCTATTGAATGTCAGCGAGGGGCTCTGTCTGATGTACATTGGGACTCTGTTCCATAGTAAGGCAAGTGTCTGGGGTGGTACTCTATCCCACCAGCATGTTGTATTTATTGTTGTGATGAGGTTCATATCCCTGGCGTGTGTAGTGCGACTCAGTTTTGTTATCCGTAGATGGAGCATGTTCAACAGTTATGTGTTGGACATGGCTCTGTATGTTGGGCAGAGTGTGCCTCTGAGGAGGTGGTACGCAACGGAGAACAGATTTAGTTTTACCAGTTGTGTTGCATAACACAACTGTTTGAGGCCAGTAATCCTCTTGGTGAGGTACCTCTGTGGCCTCTACAGCTGCTGGATATGTTTAGCTGAGTACCTCCAAAATGGTGCATTGTACTCAATGATGGGTCTGATGACTTGAGTAGAAAGCCACCACTACCTCTTTTGATCCTGATGCAAACCCTTTGGGAAATCCTATGTGGCCCACCTAATCAACAATCACTTTGGCAACATGGTTGTCAAAGGAAAGAGGACTATCTACTTGTGTCCCCAGATCCCTTATTACCTTGTCAGTTTTAAAGGGGTAACACCTATGTGGTAGTTTGTGGGTACTTTGTTTTCACCAAAGGGGATTACTATGCATTCTTCCACATTGAGTTTGAGGCCATGATTCTGACACCACACATCTGTCTCAGAGTCCCTTCTGGCGAATATTTGTGTCATCCGGGGAATCTATTATGGAAAACACTTTACAATTCCCAGCAAACTTAGTCAACCAGAACCCTCCTGTGTTGGCATGTACTTTTGAGAAGTCTATACCAAACAGGAGGGACCCCGGGGCTGAACCTTGGGGTACACAAGTTGTTACTGGTGTAGAGTCTGACGTAGTCAGCAACTCTTAATTTGTGGGATCTATCTGTGAGCCAGTTTGCAATCCATCTTGTGATGTATGGATTCATGCCCAGGTTGGTAAGTTCATCTATGATACTTGATTGGGGAATGGTGTCAAAGGCCTTAGCGAGGTATAGGTAGGCTGTGTGGAGCTCATTTCAGTCATCTGTAGCCTGGGTAACGGTCTCAAAGAAATCCACCCAGTTCAGGAGGCGTGATCTTCATTTGACGAAGCCAAACTGGGTGTGCTCAACTATGTGAAGTTTCCCAATGTCTTTATTGTAGATTTCCATTATGATTGGCTCCATTGCCTTCCAGATCAGACTCGTCATGTTCATAGAGCGTGAATGCCAAGGGTCTTTTGTGGCCCCACCCCTGTGGAGTGGGAAGAACGTTGCTGTGCAACATTCTATGGGTACATATCATGTAGAGAGCATGTAGAGAGAGGTGTAGGCATCCTTGATGAAAATGGATACATTCCCCACCCTATGTGCTATGGTCCAGGTTCTGATGCTGGACGGTGTGGAATGAGTAGTATCGTGGTAGTGCTGGTGTGCTCTCTGGAGCCTTGATCTAGGTTTCTGTTACTGCACAGATATCAATATTCTCCATACTGAGAAGTGCCTCGAGTGTGTGCATCTGGAGGCTGAGACTTCTGGCAATGAGTAGCATTTAGCTCACTTTGTGGTTATTTGTGTTGGTTACGGGGTTTGGTTTGCCTGAGTGACTGGTGTTCCACACCTGAAGTCAACACCTCATTGGTGCGATCTGACCATAAGCTAATTACCCTACATATCCACATTCTGCCCCCACCCCCCATTAAGTAAACCATGTTAAAAAATATCTCCAAAGACAACTTCATGATTCTTAAGACAGAAGTGGTGAACTTCAGGACACCCACGCAGATGGACAATACAGTTACAACTACTGAATCCTACACAATTGCACTTTATAAGCACTTACATGAGTGCATGGATCGTGCTATCCCAAACAGAATCATGATGCTATCCTCCAAGAAAAGGAAGCCAGTCTGGTGGTCCCCTGCCATAAACAAACTGCACAACAGAAGGAAGAAACTGTTGCAAAAGAGGGTAAAACCCATGAGTGGAGGAGCTCCCAGGTCAGCCTCAGTAAGAAGCTGTGATCCCTGATAAAATCCTCCAAAGATAGTTACGAAAACAAAATCGCCACTCATTCTAAAGACAACCAGAAAGCATTCTATATCTATGTCAAGAATCACAATGGCAACACTTAGATCTGCTCTGAGTTACAGCACAATGGCACTAAATATGCAGACCCAACTGATATTGCCAACATCCTGGCAGATAGGATCAGTGCTAACTTTACCCCCTCTCACCCATGAAAGAGCCCATCTCTATACCGTAAGAATGCAAAGTTGCTGTCATCACGTCTGCACAGGTAAAAAACACTCTCCAAAGCCAGGAACACAGCATCCATGGGACCAGATAACATCCCAGGCTGCATTCTACATGAACTGGCACCACACCCTTAGTACCATGTTCAATCATAACCTCACCTTTGGCTTTGTGCCTGCTGAATAGCGCACAGCGATGGTTATCCCAACATACAAGGGGGGAGCCACCACGGACCCCAGGAACTAGTGCCCCATTAGCCTGATGAGCCGGGTCTGCAAGGCCATGGAACTTATAAACAACGACATTGGCAATCTCCAAACTCTGGACCACAACCATTTCTGGTTTGTAAAAGGCAGATCATGTCTCCTAAACCTGATAGACCTCTTCGAAGCAGTCACCAAAGCCGTAGACAAGGGTAAGGTGGTTCACACAGCCTATCTAGATCTTGCCAAAGCTTTCAAAACCATCCCCCACTCTGGAATTATAGATAAACTCACTAAACTAGGTATAAATCCCTATGTCACAAGATGGGTTTCCAACTGGATCAATGACAGAACCCACACTGTGAAAGTAGCAGACTCCAAGTCCGACTTCAGACGAGTGACAAGTGGAGTACCACAGGGTTCAGTCCTGTGTTCTGTCCTGTTTGGTATCTACTTCCCTGAAGTACAGGCTAACACAGAAAATCTTTGGCTAATGAAGTTCCCAGTTGACTGCAAACTAGGAGCCATAATTGAAACCACTAACAATGTGGACATCCTACAAAAGGGTCTCACTGAGACAGATGCCTGGTGTTAAAGCCATGGCCTCATGCTCAGTGCCAAAAAGTGCATTGTCATCTCCTTTGGTAAAAACTCTGTACCCATGAACTATAACATAGGCGGTAGTATACTTAACACTGAAAGTGTGATGAGACCTTGGACACAGGTGGTCATTAGACTCTCCTTTGATAATCACATTACCACAGTAGTTAGGAAATCCTTCTACGTGGCACACCTTATCACAAAAGGTTTCTCATGCAGAAAAAAAAGAGGTCATTGTTCCCCTCTACTCATCACTCATTAGATCCATTATAGAGTACAACCCCCCTTTTGGTATGTACCTCACAAGACGTCTACAACAACTGGAAAGCCCGCAAAAATACCTCACAAAGAGGATTGGCGGCCTCAAATACATGCCCTACACAGACAGTCTCAAAACACTCCAGCTTTACTCTGTCGCTTATCGCCTACTCAGAGGTGATCTCTGCCTAACATGCAAAGCTATGTCAAACACAGAGCTGTTGGACATGCTCTACTTAAAGAAATCCCAATCTCTAAGAGCTTCAGCCCAAAAACCCGGACCGAAATACAAAAGGATGGGGTGTATCCATTTTCATAAAGGATACCCACACCTCCAGGTTAGTGGCACAGCACGAGGCCTCTGAGACCATCCAAGTGCAACTAACAGTGGGCAGAGCTGCTTATCAGATCGTAGCCTGCTACAGGTCACCTACCTTTTCTCAGGACCCTCACTCAGCATTCCTGAGAACACTGGAAAGTATAAAGGTCCTACCAAACACCATGCTATTAGGAGATTTCAACTACCCAAACATTGACTGGGAGAATTATGTAAGTGCAAACTCCTTTGCCCAATGCTTCCTATAGTTTATAAACTCAAATGTCCTGGAACAGCTGGTCACCATGCCCACTAGAGGTGACAACATACTGGACCAGATCATCACCAACATGGATCAGTGTTCCACACCAGGGGTAAACCCCTCTCTGGTAAGCTGAGATCATAAAGTAATCACACTGGACATCCACATCCTGACCCCACCCCCAGTCAAGGAAACCACTGTGAAAAACTTTTTAAAAGCAAATTCACACTTCTCAAGATCGAAGTGGAAAGTTTCAAAGCCCCCTTGCTACAGGATAATGCTACCCAATCCGCAGAATCCTTTACAAGTGCATTATATGAGCATCTACAGGGATGCATGGATCGAGCCATCCCGAGTAAAACCAAGACTCACTCCTCCAAAAAGAGGAAACCAGTCTGGTGGTCCTTGGCCATAAATAAGCTATACAACAGGAGGAGGAAACTACTACATGATAGAGCAAAATTCCAAAAAGGAAAGACATCACTGATCATTATTAGCAAGAAACTACGATCGCTCATAAAATCATCCAAGGCCAGTTTCTCAAGAAAAACTGTCAAGGAATCTAAAGATAACCACAAAGCCTTCTTTAGCTATATCAAACATTTAGGTGGCAACTCTGATATGTTTTGAGCTACTGCAAAATGGCAAAAAATACACTGAACCAATTGACATTGCCAACATCCTGGTGGACAAGCTTAGTGCAAACTTCACCCCACCCCCACCCCCAAAAGGGCCTGTGTCCATCCCAGAAGAATGCAGAGCTCCAGACATCACAGACATGCAGGTAAAAACAGCCCTCTCCAAAGCTAAGAACACAGCATCAATGGGACCGGATGGTGTCCCAGGCTGCGTCTTACACGAGCTCCAAAAGGAACTTAAACCCTCACCTAAAATCGCTGTTCAGACTCCGCCTTTACCACAGGCTATGTAGCCAAAGAATGGCGTACAGCAACAGTCATCCTGCTCCACAAAGGTGGTGCCACAACAGAACCTGGGAACTATCGCCCTATAAGCCTGACCAGCCTGGTCTGCAAAGTTATGGAGTAAATTATCATGGAACTCATAAACAGAGACATTGGGAACCTCCAGACACTGGACCCTACCCAATTTGGCTTAGTTAAAGGCAGATCCTGCCTCCTAAACCTAGTTGACTTCTTTGAAGCAGTTACCAAGGCCATAGATGAAGGGAAGGTAGTCTACACCGCCTACCTGGACCTCACTAAGGCCTTCAACACAATTCCCCACTCTGGCATCATAGACAAGCTTACCAGCTTGAACATTAACCCCTATGTCATGAGATGAGTGGCCAACTGGCTCACGGATAGAACACACATGGTCAGAGTTGCAGGTGCCATGTCCGACTCTAAACCAGTCACAAGTGGCATCACACAAGTCTCGGTCCTGGGACCCCTCCTGTTCAGTATATACTTCTCTGAGGTACAGGCAAGCATGGGAGGACTATGGCTGACCAAGTTCGCAGATGACTGCAAACTGGGGGCCATAATAGACTCTCTGGCTGACACTGACATCCTCCAGAAGGGTCTGAGAGAGACAGATACCTGGTGTCAAAACCATGGCCTCAAGCTGAATGCCAAAAAATGCATAGTCATCCCCTTTGGAAAAAACAAAGTGCCCATGAATTACCACATAGGTGGTAATCCACTAGGTACGGAAAATGTAGTTAGGGACCTGGGGATCCAGGTAGAATAGTAACCTCTCCTTTGATAATCACATTGCCAAAGTGGTTAGATATTCCTTCTATGTAGCCCACCTAATCACTAAAGGGTTCACCTCTAGATCAAGAGAGGTCATTGTGCCCCTCTACTCATCACTCATTAGGCCCATAATAGAGTACAATGCCCCATTTGGTATGTACCTTAATTGGCACATGCAACAGCTAGTAAGACCACAGAAGTACCTCACCAAGAGGATCATAGGCTTCAAAGAGATTCCCTGTGCAGCTTGACTAAAGAAACTCCAGCTCTACTTGGTTGCTTACTGCCTGCTCAGAGGTGATCTATGCCTGATGTATAAGGCCATGTCCAACCCAGAATTAATGGACATGCTCCACTCAAGAAAAACAAATCTCTTTGAGCCACGCACTCCAGTGAATTAAACCTCAGCAAAGCAATAAACAGGACGCGCTGGAGGGATATATTCCTGTCCCAGAGACTTCCCTCGCTCTGGAATAGAATCCCAGTTGATGTTAGGCAGAGCCCCTCACAGACTCTCTTCAAGAGGAATCTTGATGACTGGATGGGAAATTGTAAATTTACCCCTGGGATCACTTCAGTGGCCCTGCTAGACAGAGGCCTAGGAAACTAATTTAAAAGGGAGGCGAAAGCCAACACATTCTGGCTATGCTTATAAATGCCCTTGGGCAGATAGCCTAGTACCTATCTATGAACCTACACACTCTAGGGACCTAAACCTTGTCACCACAATAAACAGAACATGTCGGAGGGATAGATTCCGGTCCCAGAGACTTCACATACTCCAGAATAAACTATCTATCTATATCAAACAAAGCTCCTCATTAGCACTCTTCAAGAAAAATCTTGATGATTGGATGGGAAATAGGAAATTCACCCTGGGAATCACTTCTGTGTCTCTGCTTGACAGTGGCACAGGAAAATACATTTCTTGGGTGGCAAAAGCCAGGGTCCCTTTTTGGCTGGGCTTGTATAGGCCCCAGGGCCGATAGCCTAGTACCTACCTATGAACCTTTGAGCCTTGCCTAAAAAGGTAATATGGGGACAGCTTACGTTTCACATCCACTCATCACGGTTTCTATTGAAGAGTGTGAGTGAGGGTTTATGCTTGAGGTATATTTGAAACCTGTTCCAAAGCGAGCAAAGGCCAGTATTCAGAAGCATAGGGGCGACAGGTGCAAACCATCTGTAGCAAAGCAACAAGGCTTGTCTATCATGTCATCACAGGCAGACAGAGACTGGATCCCCTTTGAATGACACCAGAAGCTCAGCCAATTGTTGAAGTTTATCATCTTTCTGTTATATTGCAGTATCATGTAGGTGAATGTAAGGTGCTACTCAAGGTTTGACTTTGTGTGCCAGCATGTGGTGCATCAACCCATATATGATATGGTCATGGCCTATGCATACAATACACTCACAAATACACCTAGTATGATAAGCCTGCTGAGGTTAGCAAATGTGAAAAAACCTTTGTGCAGACTTGTCAGCAAGTCATGTCTGTATTGCACCCTGTAACTCCATTTTGCTTGCTGAAGTGTAAAGATTTACTTTAGTTTGGATTAAGAACACCGCACTTGCCAACTGTTTGTGTGTCTGTCTCTCCCTGTGGAGAGAGCAACCTTTTTGGAGACCACTCACACCCCTTAAAGTGGTATACTCATCTTTGTCAAGTCTGATGATGTCACCATCCTACAAATATACCTGTGGAAAGGTGAAATCCCAGTAATGTGTATAGCGCGTTGTGTAAATGCATACTGCTGTAGTATTATAATGTAGTTAGGTAGGGGGTTGAATCCTGCACTTGCCAACTGTGTGTGTCTCCCTGGGGAGGAGCAACCTTTTTGGAGACTACTCACACCCCTTAAAAGTGGTATACTCATCTTTGTCAAGTCTGATGATATCACCAACCTACAAATATATTAGTGGAAAGGTGAAATCCCAGTAATGTGTATAGCGCATCGTGTAAATGCATACTGCTGTAGTATCATAATGCAGTTAGGAAAGAGTTTGAATCTTGCACTTGCTGACTGTGTGTGTCTGTGCTCCAGGTGTGTGACCCCGTTGGCCAATCTGGAGTGGGTTTTGATTTTTCTAGTGTATGACATATCACAATGACAACTGTATGTGCGTTACACATGTAAGGTAGCTGTGGGGCAAATCCATATACATACATGTGACCTCAAGTATTTCATAGGTGGGTACTCTGCTTTCTCCATGAACGCATGTGTTATCTTTGCCAGAGCATACTGGCGCTTTCCAGACCTTAGGTCACTTCTGTATGCTTGTGACAAGCTTAGCCACTGCAGTGATCCCTGGGCTACATCTTACGTTTCACATCCACTCATCACGGTTTCTATTGAAGAGTGTGAGTGAGGGTTTATGCTTGAGGTATATTTGAAACCTGTTCCAAAGCGAGCAAAGTCTGGCAAAGATGACTAATCATTATAGGTGTGCAACAACCTCTGTGGATCTGCATGCAAATCCTTTATTGCTTATGTGCTCCACAGAGGGATTTCCAAAATCCTTTGGTAATATGATTGTCAAAGGAGAGAGATAACTTAACACATGGCTCTATGTATACATTAGTACCGGTTCCACATTTTGGGGGCTACTACCCAAGTGGTACTCTGGGGATACTTTGTTTTCTAAAAGTGGATAACTATGCTTTCTTAGGCTTATAGCTTTACAGCATGAGTTTGACACCAGGTATGTCTGTATGATACCCTTTTGGAGGATGTGTGTGTCATCTGGAGAATAATGTATAGCCCACAGTATGCATTGTCATCAGACGTGGGCAGACATATCCCTACTGTGTTTGCTTGTACCTAAGAAAGCTATATGCCAAACAGGAGTGGTCCCAGGACTGAGTGCAGGTGGAGTACCACTTGTTACTGGCATATAATAGTACATGGAGGCTGCAAATGTTACTGTGCGTCCTACATCTGTGCGTCAGTTGTCAAGCCATCATCTAACAATCGTTTATGGTCAGTCTGTTGAGGTTATATATAATACCAGTATGTGGGATGGGTATGAATTGCTGGTGAGCTATAGCTTGGCTATGTTGACCTCCCCTCACTCGCCCATAGTCTTGTTGACTGGCTTGAGGTCTACTAGGTGTAGGAGCCATGATCTGGCCTTTAGAGAATCTAAGTGGGTATGATGCAGTGTTTGCAGGTTCATAATGTCTCTGTTAAGGAGTTCCATAATGCTGTGCTCCATAGCCTTCCAGATAACATTGATCTGGCTTATAGGGTGAGAGTTTCCAGGACCTGTTTTAGTTCTACCCTTAATCAATTTATGTTAACATTTGCACTGGGTGTGATGAGGGTGGATAGGTTTAAGAATAAAGTGTGTTAGAGGGTCAGGCCAGGTTTGAAGGTTAGTAGACCATGCCAGATAGGCAGGATTAAGTTGGTTTGTACATGTGCTGAGGAGGGATGCAGAGTATATTGTGAAATAGATGCTGAGGATGAAGCCGCCAGGTAACGGGAAAAGAGAAATGCCTAAGATGAGGTTTATGGCTGTGGTGAGAGAGGACATACAGGTGGATGGTGTGATAGCGCAAGATGCAGAGGCCAGGAAGAAATGATGTACTGTGGCGACCCCTAATGGGAGCATCCGAAAGGAGAAGACGACGACGTTGTAGCTCAATCCTTGTGGACTGTGAACACCATTACCATGTGTCATTCCACAAGTATGTAACCTGTATAGAGGCTGCATTTGGGCAGAGTGTTTAGGTGAGTGGTGACTTCATATGTCAGCTTGTGTATGACACAGCCAAGCACACTGTCCAGTACCATGGCCACTGTGGCGTGTACTTTGTTAGAGATGTTTTAACTAGAGTGTCTGTGAATCATCAGGTTTTACATTCTTCATGTCTGGAAATGTGGCCCTTGTGTAATGACAGGGTGGTGAAATCCGCATTCAAATTGTCTGACAAGGAATTGGTAATGTCAGTCAGATAAGTGTACTTTGTGACCATTTACATTAACTGTGACCCGATCTGAGATTTCCCCTGTAGATTATGAACAACACTGAAGAAAGCTTTAGTGCTGTCTTTGGAATCCTTGCCATTTTGTATTTTGAAGCTTGCCTTGTATGTTTGAGAGATTGTATTTTCCCAATGATACTGACCAGAGAGGTTATTCCTTCTTGGTATGTAGCTCTTTTGTTACAACTTCACACCTTCTATTATATATTTAGTTTATGGCAGGGGTTCATGAGACTAATGCACTTTTACTGTATAAGTGAGAATTTCTTGTGTTTTTGATAGCACGGTCCATGCAACCCTGTAGGTGAACAGTGTGCATTAATAAAGGATTATGCAGCTGGGACAGTGTTAACCTTAGTAATGCAAACCAATGACAGATAGCAACAGCAGCATCACCCACAGCACAATGTCAACCCATGTCATACAGACACGTGTACTCAAGTTCCAAAATGTGTGTAGTACAATGCATACAGTCCACCAATAGAAAGTATGGAGTGTTAATACTGGCCAGTACAGGGCATGACACCCTGCCCATGTGTCCAATATGCATGTACATGCAGTCAGTGCACCTCCACCATGTTCACAAATGTACACCTGTAGACCTGTGCTGCACACATCCCACACTTACTCTCCACTTATAACATATGCTGACACAACTACACACATCAGCCAAGTGGCACATGGGCAAACAAAACACAATTGGAATAAACGCTGGTGGAAACAATACAACATTGCTAATTACAACTTTAATGCATCATGCCTGCTCAGCTACACCTTCAAGGATATCATTACACTTTACTGCTGACAACATGCTACACATTCAACCATTGCTATATTTTATTAGTCACCCTGTGCATCAGCACCATGTTAGCTTGTTCCTGCATCAATGTTACAGATGACAGGAGGTGGCACAGGTTTCATCATATGCACAGGATGTGTTGTTGGTTTGTCAGAGGCCTACACTGAGCCATACAATCGACGTGTGTATGAGGGCCACGAGTACTGTTATGGGCCAATGTTGATGTAATGTGTGCGGGTATGTGTTTGCCCTAGGTTTCTGGTTTATGTGTGTGTCTGCATGCATGCAGTTCCACCATGTGGCTGCCATATACGGGGATTTGTGAGACAGCTACAGACTGTACCTGGCGGGCTTTACAGATCACCGTCTCTGGCCACGGATACGGAACCTGTGCCTGGCAGGGGTGTCACAGACAGCATCAGGTACTAATCCAGGCTGGGTACTATCCGAAGAGGTTGACATATGTCCACTGTATCCAGGTCCCTGCTGGGACTGGCTAGAGCTACATGCACGTGGTCTCCTAGGACAGTCTATGGACAGCCCCCCCTAACATTGCTGGGGCTGGTACTGGCACTACGGGAGCAGCTGTGACTTCCTGGACATCCATGGCGATCTCCAGCTGCTGATGTTGCTGGCATACGTCCACGTCTACGTCTCAGCCGTCCCACACTGTCCTGACACATGGACATGACATTGTGGAGGACATCCATGTCTCACCCCAACGTCTATCAATGACCTCAGTGTAATTATGTATGGCACCTGCTAGGTCATGGATACTGTCATTTTCAGAAGTGTTATGAGCCCTCTGTGCCCTTAGTCCCTGTCTGGCGTACCGCTCCATTTGTGTGTCCTATCAAAAATTGGCCTCCAGGGCATGATGACAGCAGTG
>NC_056732.1:1012727321-1012795010 GCF_019279795.1 Protopterus annectens
CCTTTTGCAATATAACTCATTGCTTCATCAGACCATTACAAAGTAACAAAGTATCACACTATATAAATGCAGTCTATACATTCAAATTCATTCAAGCAATGTAAACCCATCTCACCAAACGCCACTAAAACATGGTAAGGTGAATCAAATCATTGTAATGTGCATCTGATAATTGTCTGAGACTCTTCAAAGTAAGACATCAACGCATATCTCTTAGTTTCAAAAAAGGTTTCAAAGACACTTTGTCATTCAACCCACTACCCCTCTCTGTGTTCTGTGTTCTTTTATACGTTGCCTTAATGCCTTGTAGGATGTTTTGATATCCGAAAACACTTTATGCTGACAGGGCACGACAAATATTTGTACTAGACCATGTTACTCATGTAACTGTTGCTTGTGTATTAGCTTGAAGTCTGAGATTTTATATCCTGATACAGGACTGCTGTTCTGGTTTAAAGTTGAGACAAATTTGTGATACTAGTCATGTGGTCTATGTGATACTAGTCATGTGGTCTATTTGGCTATCTGCCAGCTCTGTAGGCCTTTTTTATTTAGACAAGACTGATAGGGCATTAAGGCAACGTATACAAGAACATATCTCTCTTATTAGAATTTCCTCCCATAGCAATGTATTGGCTAAACATGTCATGGATATGAGCAAAGACCAAACATTTATGGTCATGGTAGTGGATGTTAAGGAAGCGATCGTAAGGATGACATAAGAGCTTATACAGAATCCATTGAAGCCAAGTGGATCATTAGAATGTGAGCAGATAGGGGTAGTGGGTTGAATAATGGTATCTTTGAAACCTTTTTTGAAACTAAGATATACGTTGATGTCTTACCTTTGAAAAGTCTCTAGACAGTTATCAGATATACATTGCCATGATTTAATTCACCTTACCGTGTTTTAGTGGTGGTTGATTTGATTGGTGGGATGGGTTTATATTGCTTGAATTTGGCTAGACTGTAGTTCTATAGTGTGATACTTTGTAATGGTTTGACGAAGCAATGAGTTATATTGCAAAAGCACTTACCAACTGTATTAAAGTTGTACTTTTAATGAAGAGTGCGTTGTAATTTTGTTCTTGAGGCTGGAATGTGCATTGGTTTTACTTTTATTTTTTACAAAGTACAACTTTGTGAACTTCTGGATAAACCATTTGCCATAGGAACAGTGGAGTTTGGTGTGTTTTAATGTTCAGTTAATGTTGTCAAATGTTTACCTCCCCTCCACAAAACCACATTGATCCATATCTATCATGTAGGTAATACCTTTGTCATTCATTTAGCAATTATAGACCTAAACACTTTATAAGCATGGTTTAATATTGAAATGGCCCTGTGTAAAGCTGGATTTGATGCATCTTTATCCTCCTTTGGTATTACAGCTATCACCATTTTCTTCCAGGATATTGGTACTTCTCTTCCTCCTGAAATACTTTTAAACAATACTTTCCAGATCTTCTTCAGTTTTTTTTCCCTCCTAACTTTCACAGGAATACAATTTTTACCTGGGGGTCTTTCCTGTAGATTGGTTGTAGATCACCACTTTCATCTCATGTCCTTATATCCTAACTGTTAGTAATTGAGCCTCGAAACTTGGCATATTTAATTCTTGAGAATATACTGGTTGGGAAGAATCCTACAGCTTTTCAGCAAAAAAGAGCTCATGTTTCAGTTTTTGTACAAAAGATGACTTCCGTTTAAGTTAGATGAAAAAATAAATCAAATGTACTCGGAGGTGATTAAAATGAAATATTGAATGAGCATATCAATTCAAATCACAAAAGGCTGGAAATAAAAGAAGCAGCTTTAACTACCTATTGAGATGAACTGATAAAACTGCAAAAATCAGAGGTTGAATTGAAGAAAGGGCTAACTGTGACCTCCCACGAAGATTGGGTCAAAAATGGTAGAGTTAGAATGCAGAGTGCACATAGTCTTAGATTTTTAGCTGTACCAGAGAAACTGGAAGTAACAGACTATATACCTTTTATGAAAACACAATTAAGCAATTGGACACCTTTCAATCATAGCAGGATTTGGTAATTCAAAGGACACAGAGTGCATGCTTCAAACCTGGCCATAAGAAAACAGCCAAAACCTGTATTCGTAAAGATGCAATCATACCAGCAGAAAGAGTTGATCCTATCAAAAGTGTGGAAGAAGGGAAAAATATTAATTGGAGACTGATTATTCCCTGTACAGTTGGCAGTAGAGAAGCAAATGTATCCCAGCAGTCAGGGAACGTGGAGAGAGAGTTAAGAGAGTCAAGCTGCTGCTTCCAGTGGCCTTCAGAATATTTTTCCTGGAGTATTAAAAAACATGTTTGAATACAGAGCAAGCTAAGAAGGAAATAGTTTATCCAAGAAGTAGTGAACCAAGAAATAAAAAAAAAGAACTGTGCTTAGTCGTCTGATGATGAAGCTCAGAGAGAAACTCTGCAATTTTAAACTTTTCCCAGTGTCTCAAAGGAAAATGAGTGAGAGACAGAAAAGCCTAGGAGATGACTAGAAGATTTGGCAAGTACCTTGGACTTGACTCTGTCTGCTTTTGGGAGGTGGAGATCTTCAGTAAGAAGACCAAAAACACTGATAATAGTGAGTAAATGGGAGCCTATAAAGTATCAGTCACATTTGTGAAGTATGGCTTTGCAGGAAAAAGTGGCAGAGAAAAACTCAACTTCTGTTGACTTTGTTAAACCTGTGGGTGGAGTGTAAAGCACATGCCCCACATTTGTCATTAATGAGTAGGACAATAAAAGGCAAAAAGCAGTGAAGTAAAAAGGTTTCTGTTATTAATATTTGAAACATTTCTGTATGCAAACTGCAGGTTATATGCAGTAAAGCAGTTTTGTGTAACATGTAGCCAGGATTATTTTAAAATGTGTCTGTGTGTGTGGGGGGGGGGGCTAGTCAGGATTATTTTAAATGTGTGTGTGTGTGGGGGTCTTCAGTGACTGTTGCAGATGTTAAAGATAAAGTAAACAAGTACATTTTTTAATTGTAAGAAATATGGGATTTACAGTATGAGAAGAAAGGTTGGACAAAAGCAAGTTTAATGTTTATGTGCTATGATCTTGGGCTTCTGGAGTAGGTGTTGGGTGTAGAAGTGCATTGATTGTTACATGTAGAATTTTTTTTTTACAAGGGTGACTGTCTAGATTAATGTCCTTGACTTAAGTACTAAAGTGTTGTTTTGTAAACAAGAAGACTTGAAAAATAAGACAAATGTAGGAAAGTCATGAAAAATGCCAAGTTTCTTGTATCTACAAAGATATTGGCTTTTTTCCATTTAGCAGATGTTCAGTGGAAGTCAAAAAGTCTGCAGCTGAAGGCATTTGTCCTGTTGAAGGAAATTTGCAGAGTTTCATTTCTGAATTATTTTACACGGAGAGCTGTCTGCAGGGGTGAGTAATTAATATTCAGAGATCTGAGCATTCTTCGTTGATGGAAATGAGATATTTACAATGGCAAGCATTTCATCAAAAATAGTTTGAAAATTATGGAAAGTAAGAGCCCATCCACCCTGGCAGCCTTAATTCTTTAATGCGTGTAATAGAACAGTGTACAATTTAATTTTAAGAATAGCAAGAACATTTTTTTCTTGACGAGAAGTTATTTTGTGAAAACGTATAAGCTGTTTTTCAGATCTGGGAGGAGGACAGAGATAAGAGCAGACAGCAATCGATGTGAATGGAAACACTGGCTTTTAGCATGCCCTTTAGCCTTAATTTTAGGTTAAGTAATGCCTTTGAGTGAAGCTGTTAATTTGGGGCAGTAATTGCTTACTGGAAAGTTACTTTATATTTTGAAGATGTATGTAGTTTTGTGTGTCCCAAGATTATAGGGGTGGGGGTGGGGGGGGGGGTGTTTGAAAATGTATTTTTTTGTTTGAGGGTTTTTATTATACAAAAAGTCTTGAAAAATGTGGCATAGATTCAAATCGAGGTGAGAAGAAACAACTGTATAAAAGTTCAGCCTGTCAAACATTAATTTGTACACGTAACAAAAAAGGCGGAAGTACATATTCAGAAAGAAAACTGACATGTATAGTAGGTGGGGAAAAACAGTATCTTAATGGCTATGCTCTCCATATTAGCTTGGGTTGTGAATGGACTGACCGGTATAGACAAAAAGGAATCTAAAAGGAATGTGTATTGAATTATATTAAGAAATGTAGAGTACAAATATAGCTGCTGCGGGAAATGCATTTGGAAACAAATGATCATCAGGATTTCAGAATGGATATTCAGCTGAATGTCCTGGACAAAGGAAAAGGTATGTAACTATATAAATTGTTAGAGGGGCTCCAGATGTGATACAAGAGGAACAAAGAGGCAGTATTGGGATATTTACGGTAATAAGGAGCTGTTGGAGGAGAAGAGGATTACAATGGCATACATTTATATTCCATCACAAACTACTGTTATGGAGCTTAAAGTTGTGGAAGAAATATGTTTTCAGCAGGAGATATTGCTTATAGGTGGGTGCAAACAAGAGTGTTAAGCAAAAGTAAGGGAGTATCTGACTAATATGCATAAGTTTAGAAAGACTGCTGTTCAGTAAATATATTTTGATAACCCCAGAATACACAAACTTTTAGCACAACTTGGGCAGAATAAAGTAGAAAGGGTTGTCATCAAATGTAGAGAGAAGATAAGAAAAATAGCCTGAGATTCTAAAGAGATTAAATTAGAGATATTTCAGAAATTTTATGAAAACTTGTGTAAAGCGGAGAAATACAGAAATAAACAAATGGAAATGTTTACACAAGACTTAATGTGAAGTTTAGTGGAGGCTGAGGCTCAGCATCCAACAGTTATAGGAAGAGATGAGATAAAAACGATGCACACAGTCTACAGGAAAGTCTCCAGGAACAGATGGTACTTCTGTGAAAGTTTTGGAAGCTTGGAGGGAAGAAAGTGATCATCTGGAAGGTTTTGTGCAACAGAAGCATCATTGTTTGAGAGCTGTGGTGGCTGCATTACCTGACAGCGGTAAAGACCCATCAGATCCAGCTTCATCTAGACCCATTTCAGTTTCAAAGAATGATTATAGAGTGTTTGTCTATACTAGCCAAAAGAATGGCAAAGGTGTTTGCAAAATTGATAGATGTAGATGATCTAGATCAGTGTGTTTTTGTGGAGGAAATGTAAACATTTGGCAAAATTAATGGAGCAATGATGGTCCAGAACGAAATAGAATGCAAGGAGAATACAAATCTTTCTGAGTTTTGATGCAGAGTAAGTATTTAACAGAGTAAGCTGAGATTTTGAGTAATGCAATGAAAGCATTTGCATTTCCTGATAACATAAGGTTAATTATGTAAAGAATAATATGCAGTAATTAGTGTGAGCGCTCCTGTTTAAGTTGTATTTGAACAGAGGAACCAGACGGGTGTTCTCCTTATCTTTTATTTGCTTTATATTTAGCGGCATTGGCAAAAACTAAGGGATTTGGAAATGCAAGGATATCATTTGTATGATGATCAAAAAAGCTGGCTTAATTTGCACATGATATATTTTATACTTGGTAAATCCAGAGAAGAACATCTTGGTGGTGTGAAACATTGACAGTTTGTCTTTTCACATTATAAAATTAATGAAGATAAAACAATTGCTATAGCTTTAAATGATGTACCCACACAGGTTAGTTTAGCAGCACACATTCATGAGGGCACAATAAGATGGAGTATTTAGGAGTATGGCTTGAAAAGGCTTCTGTTTTGGCAGTTAAGGATATGTGGGAAGAATCTAACAATAAACAGTGAAAATGGACGCCCCTGTTTATAAATATGGATAGTAAGGTAAATCAGTGAAGGTGTTTGTTTTGTATGTAGGTCAGGTATTTTTATTGAGAAGGTGTGGATAATAAGAGGTTAAGGAATTTGTGAGGGAGGAGAGTAAGAGTTAATTGGGATAAGCTTAACATTCCACTAGAACAATGTTGTTTAATATTACCTGATTTAAAGGTGTATTTTAGAGTTACATAGTTAAAGCTGATCTGTATAACACGAAAAGATGGTTATAATTCTAAATGGAAAGGGATTATGATGAACTGGGGGGGGGTCAATAAACGTTCTGCTTTTGGATGCAGATCCATAAGGGGAATAACAACCACAGAAAATATATTCATAAAGCAGCAGAAGTTATTGTAAGAACTAAGCAAACATGGGATTGGAGAAAGGAGATTTTGCCAATGGGAATGTTTGCAAGTAGGTGTACAGAAAATAGATAAGAGTGAGCTGGAATGTACTGAAGAAAAACTAGCAAAGGATCAAAAGTATTTGCAACAAATTAGAGATAAAGGTAGTGGGTTGAGTCTAAGATTATGTTTGGACTGCAAGCTAGAGACAGAGTATAGATAAAGGGATAGGGGAATATTGAGAGAAAGACCTGCTCTGGTGGAGTTTAGCTAAATGTAGAACAGAAACTGCTGTTAAATGGATAATTAGTAGGGTATGTAAAATAATGCATAACAGTAGGAATCAGTCAGAGGTGGTTAAAATGATTGGGAAGAGAGTCTGGAAAAGCAATTTACAATAGAATGATGGGAAGACAAATGTATGACTCCCAAGCATGCAACAAAATCCAGAGGTTTAGGATGTTTTCTTGGAATTGTTTGCATACATATTTTTATACACCAACAGACTTCAGTTTTTCATCAAGTTAGACAGTAAATGTTGGAGGTACGATTGGGAGTAGAGGTATGATTGGGAGCATATGTTTTGGGAGTGTAGTAAGTTGCCAGATTTTAAAAATTGCCTATAGAGTACTCTCAGATATTTAGTAGTAAGCAAATGGCTGTAACTAAGGAAATGATTCTTTTGAGCTGTAACACTGGATCTTAAATGTCTAGACATTGTAAAATAAAAATTACTAGAAAATGGAAATCACGGTCTAAAACTGTTTTTGAAGAATATTGTAAAAGCAATAAAAGAACTGGAAGAGAAGGATCCTTGGAAAGGGGAAGGACAAAATTACACAGAAATAAGTGGAAATTGTGGCAAGACATGCAGAATGTTCAGATTCATAGGCGATTACTAGACTAACGGCTCAAGAGACCTTACAAGCCTCACCAGTTTTACACAATCTTCTGTCCCTACGGGAAAGATAAGGGCCAGCAAGCAAGGTTTTGGCTATTTTTTACAGAATGCCTCTGTCCATAATGACATAGGTGCTGCCCCAGGAGTGAATTTATGATTTCTCATCCATCAGTCCAGATTGTATTTGAAGATGGTCAGCGAAGGGATGTACTTCCATGCGAGTAGGAAGCCTATTCCAGACTAGGGGAAGTCTGTGAAGCGCATCTCTCTCTCCAGCATGATCTGTCCATGTTGGAGATCAGGTTTAGATCTTTGGACCGGGTGACCCTCATGCAGTTAGTTTTGCGAATAAGCAAAATTTCCATTAGGGCTGGGTCACAGACTGCTTTGTAGGTTAGACATAGATCACCCTTCAGTAATCGGTAGGAAACTGAATACAGTGATGGGGCTTTTAATCTGTTCACATATGACATGTTGGTTATACCTTATATTTTTTGGTGAAAAACCTCTAAAGACTCTCCAGCTGTTGCAGGTGCCTGGTGAGGTACATAAGAAAAGGTGCATTGTACTCTTATTGGTCTGATGATGCTGAGTACAGTCAGTGATACTGTGACATCCTTAGATCTGGATGCCATGTCCTTACTTATAATTTGGGTCACATAAGATTTCTTCACTGTGGACATGTGCTCAGAGTTCAAATTACTAATTATTTGAGTACCCAGATCTCTCTCCACTGGGTCCACTCTTAGGAGGTGCATTTAGTGTTGTAATTTGCAGGGGTATTGGATTTCTCAAAGGGTATTATTGTGCACTTCTTTGCGTTTAGTTTGAGGCTGCGACTCTGACACCAGTCGTTGGTTTTGTCAAACCTTTCTGTAGTATATCAACATCCTTTGGGGAGTTAATGATTGCCACTAACTTGAAATATTCAGCAGACTTGGTCAACCAAAGACCATCTACATTTGCCTTGACATCTGAGAAGTATGCTACAAACAAGAGGGGGCCCAGCACTGAACCCTGTGGCAGTCTAGTGACAGGCCTCTTGTTGGATGTGGATTCTCCCACTCTAACAGCGTATCCTATCCATGAACTGTTTGGCTAACCATCTGGTATCATAGAGGTTTATTTCCAGTTTTGGGAGTTTATCTAAAATACCTGAGTGGGGTATTGTCAGTTGCCCTGGCCAGGTCAAGGTAGGCAGTATGCACTGTCCTACCCTTATCGATGGACTTGGTGACCTTCTCAAAGAAGTTAATCCTATTGAGCAGGCCCTGCCCTGATGAAGCTGAACTGGGATGGGTCTAGAGGTCTGGTGATATCCTATGTCGTTGTTAATCAGGTCAGTGATTATCATTTCTATAGTCTTGTATATGAGCCTAGACAGACTTGTTTATCAGTAGTTTTCTTGGTCATTTGATGATCCTTCCTTGTGCAGAGAGATGACTGTTGCTGTCCACTGTACTGGAACAAAGCCTGTCTGGAGACTCTGGTTAAATCATCCAAGTGGGTCTGCTAGGTTATGTTTCAAGTGATTTAATAGGCACCTTGGCAGTCCATTAAGGCCCATGGATGACATGTTTCTAGCTTTAGAGAGTGCAGTGACAACCTATTCTTTTGTGATAACAGGCAGAGGAATGGTAGGGGATATTTTATGGAGATTGACTGGAGGTCATGAAGTGGTGAAATCTGAGCTGAATTTATCAGCTAGCAGTTTGCTGTTTCTTCTTGCTGAGTGTAGGTAGTGCCATGTACAGCCAACTTGGCACATTGAGTATTTCTCTTAAGATTTCAGACATAACTAAAAATGGTTTGTGGTTATCCTTTGCTTGGAAGGTTGTTTTAGTTTCATGTTTATCTTTTGAGGACTTGACTAATTTCCTGATTTGCTTGAGACTGAGGGATTTTTTTGGTGATGGGTTTACAACAGTACCCTCCCCCCCAATGTGCAGCAGCAATGTCCGCCCAACAGTCTACACATGGCTGTTTTTTTCTCTAGACTTGAATAAGCATGACATATCGGTAGTCCGCATGAGAATTAATCCAGTATTTCTGGCATACGGTACACCTACAAATGGGAAAATTTTTAAGTAGTTGCCTGGTTATACTGTGTAGCGCAATACAAGTTATTTATTTATTTTTTCTCCTAGTGTTCATGTCATATTAAGTAAGTTTTGCAATGTACCACATATGAAAGGAGACATGCATATTACTTTACAAATTATTCTGGCATGTAATGCTTTATATTGGAGTTTTGTGGATGGTAATAGTTTAGCATGTACAAAGTTTGTGTAATCTAGAGTTTGATACTCTAGCTCACAGTTCCTTTTTTTTCCCTCCGCTTTTAATCTGTTTTGACAAAATGTGCAGATGCATGGTTTTCCAACAAGCTGAAACTGTAGCTCATAAATATTACTTTTTCCCCTGTGCTTTTTGCAGGGGTCAAGCACCCCCTTGAATATAAATACGAGTAAAACCAACTCCAAGATCGCACAAATTTTAGGAAGAATTAGCCAATGAATATTCTTAATGTCACAGGCAAATCTGCATTACATGTTAGCCATGCGTCATTTGCCTGCTACATCACATCCATTAGTCATGTCAGTCAGTCTGGCCTTGCCCATTCCTGCGTGAAATGGACGGGGGGGCTACTGTTGTAAAACATCACTGATTTTTTTTTTTCTATGTATTACTCTTTCCCACTTGCTTCTAGACAGGAATTTCTTCTTTCTTCTGTTTAAGCCAGTGGATCCACCAGGGTTGCTTGGTTTTCCAGCTAGACCTGGGTTTAGTGGGGTCAGGTACTGACATTTCTATGCAGTTGTTTAAGTGGCTGTACAGGGCATTCATGTATACTTTTGCATAGGCCTCTGTGTTTTAAGGGGAGCTTTAAAATTGCCTATGCTATCACTTAATAGGAGGTAATTTGCCTTGGAAAATTCTTTAGGGTTTTAGGGTTTAATGACTGTTACTACCATTAGATTTATTTCAAAGGAGACTGATTTATGATCAGATCTTACCAATGAGGACATTACACTGAGGGGAGGGGGCAGTGCTCCACAATGTTTGTGAGTACTGTGTCAAGATTATTTGAGTCCCAAGTGGGAGTGCAGACCAGTATCCCAGTTTAATGAGGGGTAGCTGAAATTGTCCATGAATAATGTGTTAGGCTGAATGGTAAGTCATTCTATTAACTTTTGAGGTATGCAGAGTGGTTTCCATGGTTCATGGGTGGGGTCCTGCAGTTGGCATTCATATGGTGGGGGATTTGCGTTTATATCACGGTATTGAAAGCCGAAAACACTGAGCACCATTTAACCTAACCTAAATCTAAAGCACACGATATTGAACATTCAGAACAGCAAGTTTTTTCCCAGGGAAAAAATTTGCTATTCCGAAAAACATTCACACAACACAGACACACCAATAAAACAGCAATCCACACACTTACACTTAAAATCATACATCTAACCCTACACCATACATCTAACCCTACACTAAACTATACAAACACTGCTATCTATCCACTTACCTTAACCCAACCCTAACCCTAAGGTCTGTCACTATCGCGCACTCACTTAACCCGCCCCTAACCCTAAACAGTCACTATCGCATACTCACCTCACCAGCACCCTAACCCTAACTCACAAATCTTTGTTTGTGTAACTTGAGCACTAATCCAGACATTCTCTAAAGTATTCAATTGTATTTATTACTGCTTGGTTGTAACTTGATTAAAGTGTAGCTATCATTCTAAGTCTTTTGGATTAAGCACTTGGGCTTCAGACCAGTTGTTTTACATTAGGAAGGTTTGTGGCAAGCACTATGTTGGCAGGACAGGTAGCTTTCATCCTTCTAAGTTGGGAACTGCTGATTGAGAGCCCAGTGTCCACGGGTATTAGTACTGGTTTAGGCACTTGGGCTTCAGGCCAGTTATTTTACATTAAGAAGGTTCGTGGTCTGCACTCTTGTGGGAGAAGAGGCTGGACTCTGCCCTTCTGAGCTGGGAATTTCTGGTTAAAGGTTTATAGTGCCTGAATATTTGAACTGTATCTTACTGAAATTGGTACACCTTGTTTGCTCTAGTATAGACTAGATCCAGGCCTGCTGAATCTAGCTTTGTTGATATGCTTGTTGTTTGTTTGCTTATTTCCCAGGAAGCTAATTCCACCTAATACGCGGCTTCTCAGCGCTTCTGTGGATCACTAGTGATATCTGCATTGCTTACTGTATTAGTTCCTTTATTCACTTGAAAGAAAGTTACTGTTTGTCGTTTTTGCATTTAGTTACTTGTAACACATTGCACTCAAGTTACCTGGCACTTGCTCACTATAGCAATTATATAAGTCAGCACTAAAAATTAAAAGCACTACACCCTCACTCCCCACTGGCCCTTGTTTTCAATTATTAAGGAATTCCCAATATTATTCTAGCATGTCCAAAGGTCAGTTGTCAATCTCCTCTCCGGTCCAGCTGGTGAATATGGGAATCTTGAGGCAATGTTATAACTGCCTCATGTACACAGACAACCCTCTCCTCCTCCCACATAACACAAATACTTGCGAGAGATGCAGCTATTTAGCCAAACTGGAGGCTGAGCTCTCTCAACTCTGCACTGGCAAGACCAGACGGGAGGAGAAGGCAACTACACACACCACAAAACCAGCCTCACATAATGCTACCACACCACTGAATCAAACACATAAACACACAAAGACATACTCGGAGGCTCTGAGTAAAAATTTACCTAAACAGCAGAGGCCTCCAAAGCAGACACCCAAACAACTGCTACCTCAAGACACCCCACAAGCAACACATAAACCACAAAAGCAGTGTGCAAAGCAGTCACAGCCCTTAAGGCCAAATACAACACCAAACATACTTGTCATAGGTGACTCCATAGTCAGACACACTGATGTCCCACTCACCAGGCTGAACAAGGAGAGGGTCACAGTAAGCTGCCTATCGGGCGCTAGAATCAGCCACATAACACAAGCACTCTGGTCACTCCACGGCAAGTACAAATATGACACAGTCATTGTCCATGCTGGTGTGAACGACCTGAGAAGTACCTCCCTGGACTACATGAAAAGAGACATAGAGGAGCTCTCTGATTATGTAGCCCAGGCAGGTATGACCCTGAACCTGAGCAGTATCCTTCCTTCACCAAGAATGATGCCACAATATAGAGACAAGATGATCAGCTTTAACAATTGGCTTAATGTCTGGTGTCATTCAAAGGGATCCAGTGTCTGTCTGCCTGGGATGACATGCTTGACAAGCCACGCTGCTTCGCAAGGGACGGCTTGCACCTGTCACCCCTGGGATTCCGGATATTGGCTAAGGCTCTTGCCACCCCCATAGTGCCTTTTTTAGGCAAGGCTCAAATTCTAAACCTACCACCCTAGAAAACAAAAATGGGAAGAAACTGAGGGTAATGCTGCTCGATGCCAGAAGTCTAAATCTCAAAATGCACGCACTCGAGGCCCTTCTCAGTATGGAGAACATTGATGTCTGTGCTGTAACTGAAACCTGGTTCAAGGCTCCTGAGAGCACCCCGGCACTATTAGGTTTTACCTCGTATCATGCGTTCCGGCCCCAAAACCCGGACCACGCCACAAAAGGAGGGGGTGTATCCATATTCATAAAGGATACCCACACCTCCAGGTTGGAAGCTTCGGAAACCATCCAGGTGCAACTAACCATAAGCAAAACTGCTCTACAAATTGTGGCATGCTACAGGCCACCCTCTCAAACTCAGGAACCCCACACAGCCTTCCTGAAGACACTTGAGGGTATAAATGTATCTCCAAACACCATCATATTGGGTGACTTCAACTACCCGAATATAGACTGGGAACATTACTCAAGCCCTAACTTTCTAGCCCAACGGTTCCTGGAGTTCATAAATTCAAATGCCATGGAACAGCTAGTCACTGTTCCCACGAGAGGAGAAAATATACTAGATCTCATTATCACAAACATGGGGACAAATGCTGCACACGGAAGTATATCCCTCATTGGTGAGATCTGATCATAAACTAATCTCACTGGAAATCCACATCCCCCAACCCCAAACAAAAGACCACAGTGAAGAACTTCTCTAAAGCAAACTTCACACTACTCAAGACTGGTGTGGTATCCTTCAAGGCCCCTGAGCCAGTGGAAACCACAACCCAAGCTGGAAGCCCTTACAAATGCCTTCTATGAACACCTCCAGGACTGCATGGATCAGGCAATCCCAAATAAAACCAAGACTCTTTCCACAAAGGGTAAACGTCCAGTCTGGTGGACCCCAGCCATTAACAAACTTTACAATAAGAGGAGAAAGCTATTACATGATAGAACAAAATCCATAAAAGGGAAGTCGCACCTGATCATTATTAGTAAAAAAATATGAGCACTCATAAAATCAACTAAGGCCAATTTTGAGAGAAAAATTGCCATGGATTCAAAGGACAATCATAAGGCCTTTTTCAGCTATGTTAGGAACCTGGGTGGAAACTCCCAGATTTGCTCAGAATTAGTCCAAAATGATACAAAAATCACTGAACCCACAGACATTGCCAACATACTGGCAGACCGGTTCAGTGCAAGCTTCACCCCCCTCTCCCCCCCCTAAATGAGAGATAACTATCCCAGCAGAGTGTAGCCTCCCAGACATCTCAAATGCGCAGGTGAAAGCTGCTCTCTCTAAAGCTAAAAACACAGCATCAATGGGACCGGATGGTGACCCCGGCTGTGTGCTACACGAGCTAAATGAGGAATTAAACCCGCACATAAGGCAGCTGTTTAATCTCAGCTTTACCACAGGATACGTGCCCAAGGAGTGTCGTACGGCAACTGTGGTCCCACTCCACAAAGGCGGTGCCTCTATGGACCCTGGTAATTACTGCCCCATAAGCTTAACAAGTCTAGTCTGCAAAGCTATGGAGAGGATCATAATGGAGCTCATAAACAAAGATATAGAGGACTTGCAGACATTGGACCCGACCCAGTTTGGCTTCGTCAAGGGCAGATCATGCCTTTTGAACTTGGTTGACTTCTTCGAAACAGTCACCAAGGCCATTGATGAGGGAAAGGCAGTCCATACAGCCTACCTTGACCTTGCAAAGGCCTTCGACACAATACCCCACTTGGGTATTGTAGAAACACTTACCAACTTAAATGTAAACCCATATGTCACAAGATGGGTTGCAAACTGGCTTAAGAACAGAACCCACAGGGTTAGAGTTGCTGGCGCTATGTCAGACTCCAAGCCGGTCACAAGTGGTGTCCCACAGGGCTCGGTCCTTGGCCCCCTATTGTTCGGCATCTACTTCTCAGAAGTAAAGGCCAACATGGGAGGACTTTGGCTGACAAAGTTTGCAGACGACTGCAAACTGGGCGCCATAGTGGAAAGTGCATCGGACACGGATATCCTTCAGAAGGGACACACGGAAACAGCTGGTGCCAGAGCCATGGCCTGAAGTTAAACGCCAAAAAATGTATAGTCATACCCTTCGGGAAAAACAAGGTAACCCCAAGCTACCATATAGGTGGCAATGCACTAAGCACAGAAGAGGTTATCAGGGACCTGGGGACCCAGGTTGACAGTGGCCTTTCTTTTGACACTCGCATTGCTAAAGTGGTTAGAAAGACCTTCTACATTGCCCACCTGATCATGAAGGGATTCACATCCAGATCTAGTGAGGTCATTGTTCCCCTGTACTCTTCACTTATCAGACCAATGATTGAGTACAATGCCCCATTCGGGATGGATCTCACCCGACATCTGCAGCAATTGGAAAGACCCCAAAAGTTCCTCACCAAAAGGATAAAGGGACTCCAAAATCTGTCATATGCTGCCAGATTGAAGAAACTCCAGCTCTATTCAGTTGCATACAGTCTGCTCAGAGGTGACATGTGACTGGCATACAAGGCCATGCCCAACCCGGAATTAATGGACATGCTCCACCTCAAAAAATCCAAATCCACCAAAACCACTAGAGCAAGCGACTTGAACCTTAGCACGGATATAAATAGGACGTGCTGGAGGGATAGATTTATCACTCAGAGACTCCCTATGCTGTGGAATAAAATCCCGATCCATGTGAGGCAGAGCACCTCGCTGGCTCTGTTCAAGAGAAATCTTGACCTGTGGATGGGAGATCGTAGGTTTATCCCAGGAATCATCTCTGTGTCACTGCTGGACAGAGGCACAACAAACTAATGGGCACAGTATTTTTTCATATAAGGGGTGGCGTAAGCCACAAAAATTTGGGCTAGGCTTATAAATGCCTTAGGGCAGATAGCCTAGTATAAACCTATGAACCCGCGCCCTAAAACTAACCCACACAATCACACACTTACCTGAACCCCCGTAACTTTCCACCACAGTGCTAAAAATAGTGAAGCTACAGAAACGGGCAACTAAATTCTTTCTCTAGGAAAGAATTTGATGTTCTGCAGCTTCGCTATTTTTAGCATTCAATGCATAGTGTTCGACATTGTGGCATTCAACATTATTTGCTTTTGATAATGTGATATGAACCCGGGGATTTTGCCTTTGGTCAGATGGACATGGAGTAGCTCAAGCGATTCATGTTTCTTGACCAATCTAGAGGTGTGATTGCTTTGTGTAAATAAAAACCTGCCTCTCTTCATTGTTTCCTTTTCAGATGGTGGTCTGAATGTGTGGTGAGCATTGTAGCATTGCACTGCTGGGGTGCTTTCCACAGGCTTGAGCCATGTCTGTGTAACTGCACAGATGTCAGCATTCTCCAGGGCAAAGACGGCTTCCAAGGAGTGATGTCTAAGACTCCTAGCATTGAGCACTAGTACCTTCAGCTTGGCATTAGAAGAATTTGTTACATTGGTAGGTCTGTAGGTTGGCACTGCCAAAAATAGCAGTATTGGGGTGGCAAATGCCTTTCACAGTATTCAGAAGCCTAGAGGTGACAGGTGCAGACTATCTCTGTCAAAGCAGCATGGTCTGTCAGTCATGTCCGAGGCTGACAAATACTGGATCCCCTTGGAATGACACTAGTAGCTAAGCCAATTATTGAAGTCAATCAATTTCTGTTTGTATTGTATTAACTTTCTTGGTGAGGGTAGAGTGCTGCTGATCATTGCGAGGCTCATACCAGCTTGTGACATGTATTCAGAGAGGTCCATCATGTCTCTTTCCATATAGTCCAGGGAGGTATGTCTTGGGTCATTCACACTTAAATGGACTACGACTAAGTCCTACTGAAATTTTTGATTGTGACCAGAATACCTGTGTGAAAATGTGAATCCTGTCTCTTGACAGGCAACTGAATTTTAACACCCTCTCTTTATCCAGCCTGGTGAGCGCCATCCATGTGTCTCACAATGGAGTTTCCTTTGATCAAGATGTTTTGAATGTGTGGTGTTTTGTCTTAGGAGCTTGCTTGTGGAGACACTGATGTGAAGTAGTTCGGTGTTAATTTGGATGTTAAGTTGTCTATCTCACCTTCATTCTTGCTGGATGGGTTCGGAGCCGACCTCTGCTCCGACTCGGCCACTCTAAAAGCTCGAGAGTTGGTTCCACCGGCTCGAGGCTGCCCCTATATCCCACAATGCTAGGCGTGAATTACCTCAGATCTCGTTTGCTGCTACAGCGATCGAGGTGTTTTTCTACCGGCTCCAGGTTAGTCAAAGTTAGATTAGTTTAATAACTTTAAACTTACGCTAGCTTAGTTTATTTCTCTCTTACCCTTAGTTTAGTGGATATTATCCCTTCTACTTTTTTATCCAGCCCCTTTTTTTCTCAAGAACTATTAAGTTCTTTCCCTAGGCCTTCGGGCCCTTCCTTCCCATCCCTTAGGGTGTGTATGTGTTTTGGTTAGGATATATTTAACTTAACTTACCTTTCAGAAGTTTTGTTTTAAATAATTCTACTTAGACTTCTATCAGTGTAATCTGTGTGTGTGTGTTTCTGTGTGTGATTACACTTGTTCCTTGAGTATGTCCAAGGATTCAAAGGTCTCAGGCTTCAAGAAGTGTGACTCGTGCTGTCAGAAAATGTCTCTGACAGACGGTCACACTTCTTGTGTGTATTGCCTGGGACCTTTACACCTGCAGGACTCTTGTGCTGTATGCCATGGCTTCAGCCCTAGAGTCCTGCAGGAAAGAAGAAACAAACTCATATTAAGGGGTTTGCTTAAGCCTGAAGGTTCCCTTTCTGTTACATCGGGGAAACCTAAGGCTTCCAAGACCTCGGCTCCAGCTTCAGAGTCGAGGCCTAGGGCTTTGAAGCCTGCTGCTTCATCGGCTCCGGCTGGAGCCGATGAGTCTTTGACTACAGTATCTGTGGTTCCCTCTGCTCCGGCCGGAGCCGAGGCATTAGAGATTCCTGAGTCGGCTCCGATCAGACCATCGGAGCCGACATCTAGAAAGAGATCGAGGTCACCGTCCCTTGGCTCCGTTCATTCGGCTCCAGCGTCTCCCTTGCTGTCTGAACGGAGCCACAGATCTCACTCCTCCAGGTCATCGAGGCTCTCAGATCACGACCTCCAGAGGGTAGTGAGTCGACTTTTAAAGTCCGAGGCACTGGCCCAAATGCTCCAGAGCCCGACTCATCAGTCGATGCCTCAACTTATTCCTATAAATATTCCTCCTCCGACTCCTTTGAGTTCGGCGCCGGGGCGTCTCGGGACCGAGACTGTGGTAGTGTCGGCTCCGAGGGGGTGAGTGGCATCGGACCCTTGTCTGACCCCCCTCTCCCTCTCGGTGCTTCGGCGCTGGTGAGTTCGGCTCCGACATCGGCCTCGGAGCCATCTCTGTCGGTGCCGAGGGAGGTTCTCAGCTTCTCGGAGCGGGGACCTCTGGCTCTGCCAGACAGGGGTGCGTTCGAGGTCATGCGGAGTGTGTTGGAACCTTGTTCGACTCCACAGTCTGCTCCGTCCACCCCTCCCTCTTCGGTGCCTTTGGTTATGTCGACTCACTCCCTCATCCCAGACCGCAGAGAGCCAGCTCCTCAAGAATCCCCTGTGGGGATCTCATCCTCTTCGAGGCCTCCCTGAATTGGCAGGGAGCCCCCTAGGAAGAGAAAGTGTAAGAGGAAGCACATAGACTCACCTGAGTCTGTCACCTCTGACACAGATTTAGAGGATTCCGAGGGTTCCCCGTCTGAAGATGTCTCCTTTGCAGACATTCTAGAGATCCTGAAACAGAGGGGAAATTGGCCAGCCTTTAACCCTTCGGAGGATGAATCTGTGTATCTTGAGGCGTTTGGCTCTCGCCCTTCCACCTCCTGGGTGCCCCCCCCTTTGATCCCCTCATGCAGGTGGTGGCAAAGAAGGCCTGGACGGCTCCTGATTCAGTGGACCCTACCCCCAGGAGACCTTCCAAATTTATAACAGCACCAACTGACAAACAATTTCTCACAAAAGGTGTTTCTGTGGATGCTATGGTGGTAGCTGCTGCCACCAAGAAGGAACTAGCTGATCCTTCAGTGCCTGTTCATCCCCCTAACAAAGAATCTAGGTCTATGGACAGGTATGGGAAGCGGATGTTCTCATCGGCGACCTTTGCAATGCGTTCGCTGAACTACCTGTGCCATTTCACCCGTCTCCAGAGAGACTTGATCAAGGAAGCGAGTGAGATGTTGAAGGATACTACAGCTGCAGATTTTCAGGACAAAATGAACACCCAGCTGACTACCCTTAATTCGATAGCTAACTCCTCCATGCGCCTCCTTTCATATGCGGCTGATGGAGCGAGTAGGGCCGCAGGGACAGGTGTTGCCTTACGCCGGCATGCCTGGATGCGACTATGCAATTTTGCGGACCCCTTTAAAACGTCTTTCACTAACTCCCCGTTCGATGGATCATCTCTCTTTGGTCCTCAAGTGAAAGAAACCTTGAGTAGGTGCGAGACGGATGGCAAAACTCTATCTGCCATCGGAGTCCATTTTTCTACTCCTTCTAGACCTTACCCCAAAGGCCAGAAAAGTGGGAAAATGTGGTTCCGCAAACAATCTCAAGGGAATTTGCCTGACGCACAGAGTCGGTTCCCCTCCAGAGGCGGAGGAGGGAACAATAATGGTAGACGTCGCCCTAGAGGCAGAAGGGGCCCGCAGAACCAGGGCAATCGAGAAACCTTTTCCGATAAGCCTTTTCAGCATCCCTGAGGTGTTGCCCGACTGTCCACCTTCGGAGGCAGTCGGGGGAAGATTGTCACTGTACCCAGAAGCCTGGCTATCCCTGACTAAAGACAAGTGGGTACAGTCCATAATTTCCGAAGGCTATTCCATTCCCTTCGTTCGCATCCCAAACCAATCAAGATAATCCCTTCCAGATGTTCCACCCGCTCAAAGGGATCTTGCAGCTTTGGAAATTTCAAAGCTGCTTGCAAAAAGAGCAATTCAACCAGTTCCAGCAGACCAACTAGGATCCGGAATCTACTCCAGGTTCTTTTTAGTTCCAAAGAAAACAGGGGACTGGAGACCAATTTTGGATCTCAGTATCTTGAACAAGTCAGTCAAGAAAACAAGATTTCGGATGGTGACGCTGCAGTCCATCCTCCCCCTATTGGGAAAGAGAAACTGGATGTGCTCTATAGACCTTCAGGATGCGTACTATCACATAAAAATGAACAGACGCTCCAGAAGATTCCTCCGCTTCAGGCTGGGAACCAGTCATTTTCAATTCAGGGCCCTGCCCTTTGGTCTCACCACTGCCCCCCGGGTGTTTACCAAATGCATGGCAGTGGTAGCTTCTCACCTGAGACGTCAAGGATTCCAGGTGTTTCCATATTTGGACGACTGGCTCCTCACAGCTCCCACCAAGCATCTTCTTCTAATGGCCAGGGACTACACCTTTCGCATTTGTCAAAAGTTAGGCATTTCAATAAATTGTGAAAAGTCTGTTTTGTCGCCTTCTCGTACTATTACCTTCATAGGCGCAAATCTAGACACAGTCAACATGTCTGCGAGACTAACACATCAGAGAATAGCAGACATACACAAACTGGTCTCGCCTCTTCAGCAGCAACAGAATCAAAGCCAGGTTAGTTCTGAAAGTGTTGGGGATTATGGCGGCTGCCATACCTCTGCTTCCATTAGCCAGATTCCACATGAGAATCCTTCAATGGATGCTCTTCACGCAATGGTCATACCAGCAACTTCTGATGTCCCACACCATTATGATCACGCAAACATGCAGAAATCATCTTCTGTGGTGGATGTCTTCCTCAACTCTTATTGGGAAGACCCTTTGTTCCTTCCCCTCCGGTTGCTACTCTGACAACGGACGCCTCCCTGATCGGGTGGGGGGGGGCATTATCAGGGCAGAACTGTCCAGGGCACATGGCAACCAGATCTAATGCCACTTGCACATAAATGTTCTAGAGATGAGAGCAGTGCTTTTAGGGTTGCAAGCCCTCCAAGACTCTCTTCCCTTGGGAACGATAGCAATTCAGACGGACAATATGTCCGTAGTGTGGTATATCAACAAACAAGGCGGAACCAGGTCCTACTCCCTGTGTCGAGAAGCACTCAGACTGTGGCAATGGGCGATTTCTTCTCAGCGGTTTCTGATAGCAACGCACATCCCGGAAGTCCAATCAAATCGCGGACAAGTTGAGCAGAGCTATCCTCATGCCTCACGAGTGGTCTCTGAAAGACTCTGTTGTGAGAGAAATTTTTCTCAAGTGGGGTCAGCCTTGCTGCGACCTTTTGCTACTCCCAAAACAGCAAGTGCAGAGATTATTTCACCCTATTCCCTTTACCAGGCCAGCCCAGCAG
The DNA here is from genome assembly GCF_019279795.1 of Protopterus annectens. Classification (NCBI taxonomy): domain Eukaryota; kingdom Metazoa; phylum Chordata; order Ceratodontiformes; family Protopteridae; genus Protopterus; species Protopterus annectens. The sequence goes on from NC_056732.1 coordinate 1,012,748,119, forward strand.
AGACACTCTAGTCCAAGTTTGGCCCCAGGGACTTCTGTATGCATTTCCTCCCTTCCCACTAATCTCTCAAGTGATACAGAAAGCTATCGCTCAGAAGGCCTCGTTGATCCTCATTGCTCCTTACTGGCCTCAACAGGTTTGGTTTCCCTTTCTACATCATTTTCTGTTGGAGCGACCTTGGCATCTGGACCTAGTTCCAGATCTTTTGATCCATCAGTCGGGTCAGTTTCATCGCTCCCTTCCCTCTCTGAACCTCACTGCTTGGTTCCTCCAATTCCGACCTTAGCCAGGCTTCCTCAAATATCTCACTCTGTTCGAGATATTTTGATAGCTTCCCATAAATCTTCCACTAGAAAGATTTATTTGAGTAAGTGGAAACGTTTCGCCCATTGGGCTCAAGGAAGGGACATAGATCCTTTCACTGCTTCCATTCAAATGGTCCTTTATTTTCTAGCTGAACTCTTCCATGCAGGTTCATCTCCTTCTACTCTTAAAGTTCAACTGGCAGCTATTTCTAACTTTCATGTGGGCATTTCAGAATCTGCCATAATGTCCCACAAGCTTTGCAAAGCCTTTTTGAAAGGAGTTTTTCTACTCAGACCCCCTATAACAAATCCTCCTCCTCCTTGGGACCTAAATTTAGTTCTTAGTTCTTTGATTCTTTCCCCTTTCGAACCTGCAGTCTCCTGTTCTTTAAAATTGCTATCATGGAAGACTCTCTTTCTGGTAGCTATTACTTCAGCTAGAAGAGTTTCAGAACTTCATGCACTCAGCTGTCGACCTCCTTATCTGTTGTTCCATAAGGACAGGGTATCTTACGAACCAACCCGTCCTTTTTACCTAAGATAGCCTCAAGCCTAACCTAAATCAAAGCATTGACCTCCTGTGTTTTTCCAGAATATTCTAATAGGTCTGAACAAAAATTGCATTGGCTAGATGTTCGCCAGTTAAGGTACTATTTGGATAGAACCAAACAATTCAGAAAAATCTGACCAGCTGTTTGTCTCCTATGCAGAAGGCAGAAAAGGACTTTCAGTTTCAAAGGTATCATTATCTAGATGGCTAACATCTCTGATTTCCCTTGTTTATGAAATTAGACACCAAAAGCTGCCTAACAAACCTAAAGCCCATTCCACCAGAGCTTTGGCTACTTCTATAGCCTTCCAAGACAGACTGCCTATTGACACCATTTGTGCAGCGGCTACTTGGGCTACTCCTCACACTTTCATTTCTCATTATAAGTTGGATTTAGCTTCTAGGCATAGAGCTAACTTTGGTTCCACTGTTCTCAAGAGTCTGTTCCGTTAGGCCACCCTGAACAAGGTGCTAGGGACGCGGTCCCATCCAGCAAGAATGAAGGCGAGATAGACAACTTAACATATAGAAGTTATGTTCTTACCATAACGTTCCATGTTAGTTGTCTTCTCGCCTTCTTTCTTCCCCACCCTCCTTCCCCCTGGCCTGGACAGATCTAGAGGAGTTTGATTGTGACCTCTCTTTCTACCACCTCTTTGCGATAGGTATATGCTCTGCTGTGCATATTTCCTAGAGTCAGGCTTAGGTCACCCTTTCTCTTCCCATTGTTTTTAGAGGTGGAAATTTTCCAGTATTCCTGGTTGTATTTTTAGCTGGGCCTAGCTCACAAACGAGATCTGAGGTAATTCACGCCTAGCATTGTGGGATATAGGGGCAGCCTCGAGCCGGTGGAACCAACTCTCGAGCTTTTAGAGTGGCCGAGTCGGAGCCGAGGTCGGCTCCGAACCCATCCAGCAAGAAAGAAGGCGAGAAGACAACTAACCTGGAACGTTATGGTAAGAACATAACTTCTATTTTTGTTTGCATGTGGCTTTTGAGGGCAGCATGCGCAAGTCCTCTGAGGTTTTAGTAAGTTACTTGAGTACCTCCGTGTATGTGGGTTTTTGTGTCAAGACCTTATTTAGTGAGGGAAATGTTGTGGATTTGCTGACAACCTGTTTGTCATTTTGTCAGTATGTGACAGTCGTGTCTCAATTTTCATAATGTAATTACATCTCTCGCATACTGCTTGTTTCAGGATTAAGTGGTTGCCAGTATATATGAGGCAATTGCTACATTGCCTCAAGATGCCCATGTCTACCAGGCTGGCCACAGAGATAGCAGAAAAGTGCCTATCCATGGTTCCATGTTTTTTACAATGGGTGTAACTAGAGAGAAGAGTGGTGAGATTTAACTGGATTAAGGTGATAGCACATGGTTGAAGAATAGGTGCTATATTCAGTGTGAAGTGCAGCTATCCAACAAGGTGATGCTGTATGCTCAACTTGGATATTCCTAGAGCAGCAGGGGGACTGGGGAAGATTCCAGAGGTAGTTATTCTAAGGGCATTTTTAACTTGATAGCATTTGCATCTATACCGGGCATTAATAACCACTGCTGTGGGGAGACCAGCCTAGCACAAACACTGGGCTTGTATAGCTTTAGAAAAACAAGTTTTACAACAGCAAAGCCTAAAGACCAATCTGGAAAGCGTACAATAAGCTTTCAGCCAGCAATCCCCAACTCAGGTTTTGTACAGCACACGTCTGCCACTAGTGTGCAGCCAGCAAGCCTTCTTAATGTAAAATGCTGGTTTTAGAGTTCAAGTGCAGAGAAACCACACAGTCTAGATCCTACTGTCTTGTAAAACTGGCAGACACAGTTTAAGTACTACAGCAGCAGTTAAAACCGTTCAGCTTTGAAACTCTACTAAAGTGTGAGAAATGTAATCGTACAGTATTCCTACAAAATACAGTAAAAATCAACAGAAGTGCAAAATTATATTTATTTTTGTTCTTTTATCAGCGGATGGTTTAGATGCAGCAAATCATTGTAAATTTCAGGTGAAGTAGCCAAATCAAGAAGCGGCTCTGAGAAATTGGAGGAGTGAAGTTTAAGGGAAGGCAGGAATATAGCAATTTATGTACTGTTGGATTGGTGATAGAAAGAAAGAAAGAAAATATGTGGTATGTATAACGTCTGTAAATTAAAAAAAAATGTTAATACATTATTTCATTTCTGTTAATTTATGTCAGTCAAAATTTAATTTATGTTTAAAAACATTCCTTTTTGTGCCAAAGAAAGAAAATGCTTTGAGACCAGTTTTGGATCTTTTCCAAGTCTGTGTGTGGTATTGCCCAAGTTCAGAATGGTTCCACTTCACAACCTGTTGTCCCTTTTTCTCCATTTGAGTTTTCGTATCTTTGTATTTAAAAGATGCTTATCACATTTGTGTTCATCAAGATTCTAGACATTTCTTAGGGTTTTGTATGTCTGGATCACATTATTAGTTCTCAGTCTTACCCATTTTGGCTATCCACTGCCTCAGGAGTATTCAAAAAGTGTATAGCTCCTGTCCTAGCCCATTGCATGCTACAGCATATCTGTATTATCCCATATTTGGATGACTTGCTTATCTTTACAGAGTCGTTTTCAAAAGTGTCTGGAATATCTTACTTGGGTAAGAGATCTCCTTCACAGGCTGGGATTCCAAGGGAACATTCAAAAGTCTTCATTTTTTATTTCATCACATGATTGTGTTGAGGTGTGTGCTAGACACCTCAGTACAAACAGCTTTTCTTCCACGTGGAAAAACAAATCTATATTTTCATCCACTCAGTCTTTGACCACTTTGAGGGAATACCACAGGATTCTGGGTCTCATGGCATGCAATTGTCATGATACCCTTTCAAGACTTGAGAATGATATAATGGTATCTGAAATCTCCTTGGTCCCAGCACCAACACCCTTTACCTTTTCAAATTCTAGTTGTGGGATTTTATTAGAGGAGAAATCACTTGTTGGAGTCATCAAATATCCCTGATTCCAGGTCCCTCATTCTCCTCTTGCTGTAAAAGCAGTCATCAGTCACCATAAATGTCTGAGTTTCCTGGGGGAAGCGATATCAAGGAGGAGAAAAGTGCATTGTATCTGGCACAAGAAAGACTGATCAAAGCACATAAACATCAAAGAGATGCTAGCTCATATCTAGACAGTTGACTTTCTGAATCACATTATCACAGTGATGTGGTACATAAACAAGCAAGAGGGAACCAGATCTTGCCTACTGTCCAGATTAGCCATGTCAGCATTGCATATAGCTTAGTAGCACAGTTTTACTCTGCAAACATCCTGCATTTTGCCAGAGAAAAATTGTGTGGTAGAGAAACTGAGGAGGATAATGGTGGACACCTGCAAGTGGATATTAGATTGGAGGTCTTTCAAGTTTTGATCCAGTTGTGGGGAATTCCTCTAATAAACCTGGTTGCTTCCCCTCTAAACAATCAGCTGACAAAATTCTGCTCCAGGACTGGATGAAAGATGGCCTGGAAGACGTGCCTTTTCTTTTACTTGGACAGAAATGTGGGTTTACACCTTTCCCCTATTATTTAGGGTATTTATTTTATATCTGTTAACCAGGAGTGTCCGACTGGGCAGAGGCCCAGGGAGAAAAACTCTAGTACAGAATACAGTTACAGTGATAACAGAACAAAATTACATAATAGTTGCTATTTAGTAAAGTGCAATAAAATGTAAAAGAAGGAATCTCCCAAAATCATATGGTGACTCCCTTGTGGCCCATGCAGCAGTGATACTCCCTTCTTTTGGAGTTGACCAAGGGCGGTTACCACATGTTTTCTCACAAACTGGATCTACTTGCACAAGAAAAGGGGTGCTTAATACATCCTGACCCCAAACAACTTCATCCGATTTGCTGGATGATAGGGCCCTAATTGCTTTTAGGCACCTGTTTACTGAAGATGTGCAGCAGCTACTAATAGAGGCAAGAAAACCTGCTACTAGAAAAGTCATGTAAACAAATGGAGGAGGTTTTCTAGTTGGTACCAACATAATAACCAGCACCCATTCAGGGCTAGTATTTCTCTGGTTTTACAGTGTTGTGTGCAATACCTCGTTCCTTATTCCTTTATCAAGATTTGTTGTCCATTTCAGCAAGTCTGCCCATGGAGCCCCTCTTCCAATGCATTGTCATATGAAAATGTTTTTGAAAGGGGTGTTACATAGGAGACCTCCAAGAAAACCCATGGTTCTTTGGGATCTTAATTTTGTGTTATAACACTTTCTCTCTGAACCAGTCTTCTGGCTTATTTGATGTTCTTAACGTGGAAAACAGTTTTACTGATTACTCTGACATCTGCAAGAAGATTATTGGAATCGCAAGCTCTAATGGTGGGTTAACCTTATCTCATTTTCCACAGAGGCAGTGTTTCTTGGAGAACTAATCTTTTTTGCTCAAAGTGGTATACGAGTTTACTTAAGCCAAACTAGCCTCTGCCTGTGTTTCCTGAAACCAAAAATGAGAAAGTATACATCAAATTTGGATTTCCACAGACAACTCTGGTATTATTTTGACAAATCAAGATTTTTTTTAGAACATTTTGCAAAGGTAAGAAGGGGCAACATGCATCAGAATAGACTACTTTGAAGTGTTTGTTTCGGGCACTATTACTTTTTGTTTTTCCCATCACAATAAAACTATTTGATGCAGGATCAAGGCGCACTCTTTCACAGCCTTGGCCTCTTGTACGGCTTTTTGGAAAAGATTAGACTCTGTGTTGTTGAAACAGCAACTTAGTCCTGTGTACATAATTTTGTAAAGCATTACAAGGTAGATTCCTGTTCCAGGTTTAGGTCAAGCTTTTCCAGGTACTCCAGGACCCTTCCCACCTCCTAGATGTTCTAAGCTATAGTAATCTACCCATATAGTTTAGGCTATTGCTGCAGTAGTCAATATGATGAAAATAGTACAGGTGTGTAAGTAAACTTAACATAACAGTATGTGCAAATGAGCAGTGCTGCAGAAGCCACTCCCTCCCACCACCCCCCTTGTTTTCTGAAGTGTTTTTTTTTTTTTTTAATATCAATGTGTGGACATTTGTCTTATGTGCCTACCAATGTCCTGTCCTGGCTTAAGCTCCTTCTCTCATTTGGTATGAAAGCTCTGAAAGGCTTGCTGCCCAAACCTGTCTTTTAGTCAGCTCACCTCAAGCTCACAGTTTTGATGCGTACAATGTGCCCTGAAGCTTTGCACACTGGATGGCTGTTATATCCTTGACAGGAAGTAACCTATAAACAGTGGATATAAAAAGTTTGCAACACCCTTGTTAAAATTCCATTTTTTGTGATATAAAACAATGAGACCATAATAAATCATTTCAAAACTTTTCCCACCTTTAACTTTACCTATAACCTGTACAATTCAGTTGAAAAACAAACAAACCTGTTAGGGGAAACATATAAAAAATAAAAAAATGTATAATAAGCTGGTTGTGCAAGTGTGCACACCCTTAAACTAATACTTGTTGAAGCACCTTTTTATTTGATTACAGCATTCAGTCTTTTTGGGTACACACCTGCCATCAATTAGAGAGACTCTGATTAACTCCAAATAAAGTTCAGCTATCCTAGTAGGATTTTTGGCGTTCTTTTGGTGACGTCACAAAAAACGGGCATTTTAACAGAAGTGTGTACACTTTTTATATCCACTGTAGCTTAGGCTTCTGCAGCAGTGATTGAACATGTGCTGTTATGTTAAGTTTACTGAAAGCCGTGCTGTCTTTTTTTTTTTTTTTTCTTTACTTTGTGCGCGTTTATTTTCCCCTAAACATGAAAAATTGACCTGCCCTCACAGGATATATTTTTTTCTAGGTTGCCTGAAGAACATTACCTCTCAGCATTTCTTCAAGACAATACATGTTTTGATTTCTTTTTTCCTGTCTCTCTCCAGTGGAGCTGACTACTCTAAGAGAAGTATTGAGATCCATTGTCTTTAACCATATGAATCGTACCTTTTGCCATACTCCATATGAGGAAGATTGAGTCGTACTTCAAGTCAGTCGGCACAGCACTGCTACTTCCTGAACCTCCCACTTCATCTCTTGCTCTTCATGGAATTCTTTTATTGGATCAATCGGATATCACTCAGTTCAGGAGTGCCATTTCTTGTTCCCCTTCTCCAACAGGAAGTGTCCATAGATGCCTCAAATCTGTCTTTGAGATGCATGTTATTTGAACGCGAAAATCCAAGTTGTATGATCAAGGCAGGATGGGGCAACCATATAAATGTCAAATAAATGACTACCCTGATCTTGACTCTGCATTACCTCTGGTCTCTGAAAACTCTCTGAATCCTCAGACACTGCTGCTGTAATGTGGTATATAAATAGAGGAACAAAATGTCATCTTTTCAGACTTGTAGTGACAAACTAGAAGATAGTTATCCAACATAATCTTTTTCTTCAAGCAGTTTATATTCTTTCAGAGATAATTTCCTGTGCAGATCCATGGCAGACCTACACAATTAGATTCTCAACGGAGAGGTTCTCCTATAGATTATCTGTCGGTGGGTAACTTTCCAGATAGATCTACTTGCCTCCCCTCTGAAGAGGCAGTGCAAACTATTCTTCACCGGAATTCTATGCTCGGAAGCTTGGAGAAATGACACCATGTTAATCTCATGGAAAGGGGCAATTCCTTTATGCCTTTCCTACTTTCCCCTGATTCCAAAAGTGTTTCTTAAAATCAAGGACAACGCAAAGATGTTGATCACTTTTTCACCCAGGGAACTTTGGTAGTTCCCCCTTTATTTTCATCTGGTCAAGGGCAATTACTACAATTTATCAGTCAGGATGGAATTTTTCACTTAACAGGAGGGTTGTCTCATTCATTCAAACCTACAAACCTTAAATCTAGCAGCTTGAAAGACAAGAGTTTTATATCATTTAAGCACCTATTTTTCAGTGATATTCTTCAGTTATTACAGGAAGCTAGGGAAACTGCAACTGGAAAATCTTAATATTTCCAAAAGGAAAAGGTTTTCTGTTTGGTGCCAAAGGGAAACGACATGATCTGTATCAAATGAGTATTTTTACTAATGTTCTTCCTTGAGTACTATTGCAGTATTATCTATCATGCCAAGGATGCTGTATGTCCATCCAGCATACCAAAGTTTGTTTAACTTCCTGTTGCTCTGTACTGCCGATTTATGCCAAAAGCATGCAAATGTGATATGGTACGTAAGGGACGTATTGGTGTTAGCAGAGTTTGTCAGCTGTATGAACTATGCCAATTTCAGTAGCTTTGACTAGATATATACCTTCATTTGGGATCCTTCCTCTTTTTTCTTATGTTTTTTTGAGAAGAAACTTGTTTTTTTCATGCTAACTCAGAGGAGCAGATTACATGCAAAACTAGTTATGCTAAATACTTATTTTGGTTAGGATTCAGTCACAGTTATAGAGCACTCCATTTGTCTTTTGTTCCTAAAAAAAAAAAAATTGAGGAGCTATCTATTCTTTAAATTTTATTTAGAAAATCAAAAGCTTAAGGAACGTGTGTGTAGTGGGACGGCCTCCAAATCTTCCCAGTCAGGTGTCCTGCAGCAACTGAGGAAGAAGCTTAAAAAGTCTGTTTGAAGCTTCTGCTTTCCATTCAGAAGCAAGTATCTCTGCTGTGACTCACGATGACCCCTCAGACACCTTGTGTCACCTTGCTCTCACAATAATAACCCAGCTGATAGCCGATTAAGGCACAGCTTCATAGCACATCTAGCTTGACTGGTCAGATGTAATTTCAGCTGGAAAGGAGAAACTGTGGCTCATTATTTCTGAGGGACTGGAGGACATTCTTCAAGTTTTAGCCTGGGAAACAGTTTCCAGTACCCTTACTGAGATGCATCAGGGATCGGATCCTCCCCCTATTCTTCATGTTGATGCTCCTAGGAAAAAGAAGCAGAAGACCAAGCGTACTTACCAGGGACCCATAGAAAGAATGGTATGATTTTTTTACAGTGATTGTTTAAAGCAGTTGCCCTTTAAGCTTCCTCAGTTCTTCCTGTGATATTACTGTTCTTTCACAACAGTGATAAACTCCTCTTCTGTGGAGGAGGATTTGGAATCTGAGATCTGGGGTATATTCTCTGGCTTATTCTTTCCATATCTATTCCCCCTGTTGGTTTTGAATCTCAAAAAGATGACATGTCTCTTGACTCTAATTTAGAGTAACTTCCCTTTGGAAACGTGATGCTGAAGATGATGTAGCGTTTTCAGTAGGAAGGTAAGCAAGTGTCATATGTACAAAGGAGGGTCCTACAACCTCTTGTATGTAGAAGTCCATAAACCATCTTTCATTCTTCAGGTATTGGAAGCTTTACAATATACCATTGCCACTGCTTCTTTAAATCCTGAATTTAAGCCTCCATCTCCCATAAAATGGAGAGATTTTGTAGGATTCCTGATGCACGCAAATTCTTTTGTGAAATCCGTTCTTTAGACCTTGCTGTAATTTCTTTAGACCTGACAAACCTACCAGGCTGCTGCCATCTTTGAATGCCCTCCCCAATGATAAAGATAGCAGGGCATTGCATAGCAGAAGTATGCACCTTCTTTCCATTCCTGTTCCTCTTAGTGCCACTAACTATGAAACCCATGTGATAAGATACTGTTTTTGGTAAGCCTTAAACTTGTCAGGCATGCCTGAGTCAGCTAATAAACTGTTAGCACAATCCCTGTTGTATTCGGCCTCCAGGGTTGCCAGACATTCTATTACATGCAGTCATGATGCAAAGTTGCTGGTACTGTATATGTGCTAAGGAGGTATTCGTGGTTGAGATGACATTACCTAATGCAAAACTTTAGTTGCCCCTCTGGATAGGAAGAATCTTGGCCCTGTTTTGACTTAAATCTCGAATGAGAGAGGTAAGATCATGCAAGATTTTTAACTAATTTTCATTTCTCCTCTCCTTAAATACCACATGAATAACTCTTGTAAAGCTGGTCCCTTTTTCTTAAGGGACAGAAATCCCATCCAAAATGTACAAGTTTTTTCAAAAAACATTCTTGACAAAGCAAAACAGGTTTCCTTTCCAGACAATGTAACAAATTTGTGACTATATTAGTATCAGCTCGCTCTCCTTTCCTTTCCTCCCACCTCAGATAATTTCCTCATCCCGTTGTCAAAGAAGTTTCCTCTTTCCTTTCCTTATTGGAGAAAACCTTCAGACAGATATGTCCTCAGCATCATAGTAGAGGGGGTTACAAATTATCTTGGCTGCTTCCAAAAGTGCCACCAAACTATAGCATCATCTAATTTTGCCCATTCTGGAAAAGTTGTTAGCTCAAGAAAGTGTAGAATTAGTTCACCACCGCCAGTAGGAAAAGTGGTTTTACCCACAACTCATAGTCTAAGCAGGGATCTCAAACTCACAGCCCTCTGACCTCTACCAGCCCTCAAATCAGCATTTTTAGATGAGGGAAGCTGTTACACCAATTTTCTAGCTACGCTGCTTGCATTTCTTTTTGTTTTGGAGGTTGTGGTCTCTGTCTGAGTTCATTAGCCCTCGTACAGCATCACTGGTTAGTTGTGTTTGGGACCCCTGGCTCCCAGGAAGGAGGGCAGCTGGATACCTATAAAGAATTTCAGTTCTCAACTCCATCTACAGAATTCAAGCTGCCTCTTTTACTAACTTTTTCCAGTTATCCTTCCTCATGCCTTCTTGGTTACCCTAAACATAAGATCTTTACTATTTCAATTCACCTAAGATCACAGAAGATTCTTGAGATTCTCTACTTTAGAGTTTCATTTTAAATTTTCTGCTTTGGTGTTTGGTTTTTTTATCGCCCCTAGAGCATTCACAAAGGGAGTTATCTAGGCTACCTTCTATGTGCATCTTCAAGAAACAAAACTTCTTCAGATATCAGCTTTGTCGTGGATCTTTTGCTTCACTTGAGTTTCACAGTGAATGTGGAAGGTCTGTCCTTCTAAACTGCTGTCTCAGTACTGATGTTCATCGTGTTGCCCTGCTGCAGTCATCGCACTTGGGTTATCCTACCGTTAGGCGGTCCCGCAGTTGGCCCGAATTCCAAAGTCTTGGTCCGGTGTCGGTTGCTTTCTCTTCTTTCCTGATGTCAGTGCGCCAGGGGTATATAAGAGGCATCCAACGCCATTTTCTTCAGTTTTTCTTGCCACGCGGTGCCCGAAGCAGAAGCAGTTTGCAAGTGCCGGTCAGCCAAAACCTGAGATTTTCGATTTGAATTTCAGTCCGAAGTCTTCAATAAAGCCAAGTACCCCGTTGGGGAACATTTTCTTGCCTCAGTCCGATGTCAGAAAAAGTTAACAATTGCATTTCTGGTGGGAAGCATATACCACATAAGGACTTCCATTCCTATTGTATTCCTTGCCTAGGCCCAGACCACGACGTCACAGGTTGTCGGTTTTGCGCTAGGTTGAATAAACGCACTATCAAATGCAGTTTTGACTTCGCACGAATTACTTTGGTAGGAAATTTAATTATATCATGCCGTCAGAGCAGCCGACTGCAATTCATAAAAAAACGCAAGGATAAGGACAGGCAGCCTAGGAATAAGTCAGACCCCAAGGCCTCAGCTGGGCCTGTCGCCGGTTCTCCGGTTTTCAGTGAGGCGCCTACGCAGCCCCTGACTACCACAGAGCTGGAACCCCTGACAGCTGCCGACTCCCAAGCAGAGTCTACAAGGCCGATGCAGCCATCTACAGACACTGGAGCAGAATTAGACACCGGTGCAGCGGAAACACCTTCAGTTGCAGAAGGTGTCTTCAGACTGACTACTCTCACCATTAAATCTTATGCTAAGCTTAAAACTCCTTTAAAACCTAAGAAAACTGTTCTTCAGTCTACAGGTCAAGGCCCCATGCCTAAGAAACAGATGCTTAAGATGGCTGAAGATTTAATTACCCTTATCAGGGGTTCCTATCCCCCTCCTGATGAAAGACCAAGACAAGAGGAGGATTACGCATCCTCTGACCAGGTTTCTCTCCTCAGATTCTTCTGAGGAACAGGATTACTCTTGTCCACCTTATGAGGATTCTGATGCTGAAGACTCTATTCCCTCAGCATCTCCCCCTGAAGACTGCTCCTTTGGGGAAACATTACATACCATGAGGGAACATTTCCACTGGGAAGGCCAGGATTACTCTGATTCTAAGAAAAGGCTCCGAGAGTTCCTTTTATTACCCCAGCACAGACCTCTTGCTATCCCTCCTGTTTTAGATATTGTGGATGATGTCTACTTGGAGTCTAGTTTAAATCCAGACTCTCTACCTCCTGCTCCAGCCAAACCAGACAGATACTACAGAGTACCTGACTTGCACAAAGTCCTTTATAAAAGCCCTGTAGCTGACCCAGAAACCATATCCCAGGGTCTTAAGGGAGCAAAAGCTTCTATGGCTAAAAATCCTGTGCCCTTTGAAAGAGATTCCAGAGCCCTAGATAGATGGGGAAAGAAAATATACACCTCTGCAACTTTGGCTATGAGAGCGTTAAATTGCCAGTTTCACATGTTGAAATATCAACAATTCCTGATGTCTCAGTTAAAACAAAAAATGAGCACACATTCAGAACAGCCTGAATTCAAGGAAATGCAGGATCTGTTGCATGCAGCTGAACAGGTGGGCAAGCATACTTTACAATGCGGATTTGATTCACTGGAAGCTTCCTGCAGAGCAGCTGTTACTGGCTCTGTCATTCGTAGACATGCTTGGTTAAAAGAGCAAACCCTCCCTGACCATGTTAAAGCAAAATTATTAGATGCACCTTTACAACAGGATGTATTATTTGGTGTCAAAGCAGAAGAGGTTTTAAAGGAAATGGAGGATAAGGCTAAATCTATGCAAACGGTCAAGGATGTCTTGCAGGTACAACCCCCTCGCTTCAGCAGAAATTGGCCAACAAAAAAATTGGTCCTTTCCAGCTTCAGGCAGATTACAGAGGGGCAAATACAGATGCCCAAGGGGGAAAAGGTCAGTCACAGGGCCCTTACAAACCTCGCCAATGGGGGGTTCTGCTACCCAGAAAGGAGGAGAAGACAGGCCCCAAGCTAGCAGAAGGCAGACACAATGACTCTATCCTCAAACTACCAAGCAAATCTCTCCTGGCAACACCCTTGGGAGGAAAACTAGCATTATTTGCAGACAACTGGCGCATCATCACAAAAGACAAATGGGTTCCAAACATTGTCTCTCAAGGATACAGATTCCACTTTCATACCTTACCAAGGATCAAAGGAATGCTAAACCTGCCACCAAATCAATGGGCAGAGGCACAAAAACAAATTACAGCTCTCATGAACATGAGCCATTCAACAGGTACCTACACAGGAGCAAGGACAAGGATTTTACTCAAGACTCGTCCTAGTTCCAAGAAAGGACAAAGCATGGAGACCCATTCTGGATCTTTCAATTCTGAACACCTATCTGCAAGTACCAAAATTCAAGATGCTAACACTACAGCAGCAGCTTCCCATGCTGGGCAAAAATGCTTGGCTAGTCACTTTGGACCTCAAGGAAGCAAACCTGCATGTCCCTATCAGACAAAATTGCAGAAGATACCTCCGCTTCATTGCATGTTCAATGCATTATCAATTCTCTGCACTGCCCTTTGGCTTATCTACTGCGCCCAGGGTTTTCACAAAATGCCTGGCACCAGTAATTGCATACTGCAGACAGAGGAATTCAAATATACCCATACCTGGACGACTGTCTTATTCAAGCAGAAAGCAAGGACATTCTTTTACAGCATGTGGCATTTGTCAAACACCTTCTAAGTTGCCTAGGGTACACAGTAAACGAAAAGAAATCAAAACAAGTGCCCTCACAAAACATAATATTCCTGGGTGCCAGCTTGAATACAATGGCCCAGATGGCTTATATCACGCCAGACAAACAGCTGTTTCAGTATTTCAAAATAATGGCAACAAAGACCCAACTCCCTGCAAGAAAAATTCTGCAGACCTTGGGATTCATGGCATCTTGCATACTACTAATACCATTTGCAAAACTGCATATGAGGAAATTACAATGGTACTTGAAAAGTGTATGGACTCAGCACAGCCACAGCTTGGAAACAATGATTCCATTCATTCCCTGCCTTCAACAGGAGTTTCTATGGTGGGCACAGGCATGTCACCTCAACAAGGGTCAGCATTTCACCTTACCCACAGCCAGGCAAACTATGACAACAGATGCATCGGACTATGCCTGGGGAGCACACATGGCAGGACAGTGCATTCAGGGCAAATGGACTACAGATCAGACACCCCTGCATATCAATCAAAAAGAAATGCTAGCAGTGCAGAATGCCCTAACAGCTTTCAAGGACCCTCTACACCCAGGACAACTACTAATAAGAACAGACAGCACCACAGTTATGTGGTACATAAACAAGCAAGGGGGCACACATTCCTACCCTCTATGCAGGCAAGCAATTGCTTTGTGGAACACTGCACTGTCTTACCAGGTTCAATTACAAGCGCAATTCCTGCCAGGAAAGAAAAACACATTGGCAGACGACCTAAGCAGAAACATCATGGATCCACACGAATGGAAACTAGATCCACAAGTATTTGCAATGATGGCTCAAAAATGGGGACGCCCAGACATAGATCTGTTTGCAAGCCCCCACAACCACCAACTTCAAAAATTTTGCACAAGGACCTTCCATCCACTAGGTTGGAAATCGGACGCCCTCTCATTCAGTTGGAAAACATTAACAGTATATGCTTTCCCTCCACTGCCTCTTCTAGCAAAGGTGCTGCTGAAAGTCAGATTAGAGAGACCACAAATGATTCTCGTTGCACCAGACTGGCCACGCCAACAGTGGTATCCAATTTTAAGGAACATGGCCCAGGGCCCACCATGGATTTTGCCACAAATTCCTCACCTGCTCACCCAGCAAGACCATCTGATTCTACACAGCCAGCTCAAAACTCTAAACCTGGCTGCTTGGCAAATTACCTAAACAACCAGCCAACACCTTTATCCAAAGCTGTTATGGATGTCATTCTGGAGGCCAGGAGGCCCAGCACCAGGAAAACCTATTCAGACAAATGGAAAAGATTTTGCGCCTAAAGGCCTAAATCCCCTGGAGCCGAACATTCCTCAGATTCTACAATATTTAACGGAGATGTTGCACAAAGGGCTTTTCTTTTCATCTATTAAGATCCACGCCTCAGCAATTTCAGCTCATTACAGCATGGATCCTCCTTTATTTTCACGTCCACTCCTAAGACAGTACTTCAGAGGGGCTAAGAACTTAAGACCGCCAAGGAGAGCTCCAGCACCTATTTGGGATCTCAACTTTGTCCTGGAAAAGCTTACACTGCCGCCCTTTGAACCAGCTTTTTCAACTGATTTAAAATTTCTTTCATGGAAAACTGCCCTGCTACTAGCAATAACCTCAGCTAGAAGAGTCTGAGCTACAGGCACTAATGGCAGTGAAACCTTTCCTCATTTTTCAAGACAGAGTTTCTGTACGAGCTAATCCTTCCTTTATGCCAAAGGTGGTATCCAGTGTGGCCCTAAACCAAACCATTCACTTGCCCACCTTCTTCCCAAATCCCCAGAACAAAGGAGAAAGACTCCTGCACTCTTTGGACATTCACAGGCAATTACGTTACTACTTCTAAGGCTTTCAGAAAAACTGACCAGCTCTTTGTAGCCTGTGCTACAGGATCACAAGGAAAAGCTATCTCAAAACAGACCATTTCTAAATGGATAGGACATTGCATACATTTCTGCTACACATGTCATGGGAAACCAGTACCTGCTAACATTAGGTCCCACTCTACCAGGGCTACAGCTACATCAGCAGCCTTTCTCAGGAGGAGTACCAACCAAGGATATTCTGGAAGCTGCTACTTGGAGTTCAGTGCACACCTTCAAACACTATCACTTACCTCTTTACTCTAAGACTAGAGCTGGTTTTACCACTGCAGTTTTGCAGGGCCTACTAGCTTCTTCTAACCCTATTTGACTCCACCTCCCATCCTTAGCTTTGGGATTCATCCCAAGTGTGGTGACTGCAGCAGGGTAACACGATGAACATAGTACAGTTTTGTACCTACCATAAATGTAGATGTTCAAGTGTTCACCCTGCTGCAGTCCAGGTTACCCTCCCTCCATCCCCTCTGAACTAGCTGAACTTATCTCTACCACTTTATCCTATACTACCTCTGTGGTGTATTTGCTTGTACCCAAGGGTTTTGTTTTATTTTTATATAGCCATATGTGTATATGTGTGTGTGTGTGTGTGTGTATGTATATATATGTATGTATATATATGTATGTATATATATGTATGTATATGTATGTATATATATATGTATGTATATATATGTATGTATATATATGTATATATATGTATGTATATATATGTATGTATATATATGTATGTATATGTATGTATGTATATGTATGTATATATATGTATGTATATATATATGTATGTATATATATGTATGTATATCTCTATCTATATATATATATCTCTATCTATCTATCTATATATATATATATATATGTGTATATATATATATATATATATATATATATGTATATATATATATATATATATATATATATATATATATATATATATATATATATATATAATATTGCCTACCTTTTGGGGGCACCTGACATCTGGGGCAAGAAAAACTGAAGAAAATGGTGTCGGATGCCTCTTATATACTCCTGACGCACTGACGTCAGGGAAAAAGCAACAGCAACTGATGCCGGACCAAGACTTTGGAATTCGGGCCGACTGCGGGACCGCCTGACGGCAGGATAACCCAAGTGTGACTGCAGCAGGGTGAACACTCAAACATCTACATTTATGGTAGGTACAAAACTACTTTTTCTGTGACTGCATTCCTTCCTCAAGACTGGATGCAGTTCTTTTTCAGCAATTTTTTTTAAGCACCTTTGATAAATTGTCACTTATGACATAGGCAAACATACATTAACAGAAAAGAAAACAAACCTTGTTAACATTTTTTCATTTGCATACATTATACATCGCATATCTTTTCTTTATAACAGTCATTAGTCCAACATTACATAAATTGTTCAGTTCTTGACTTCCCATAAACTTTTTCCTCCTGAACATTATTCTGTATGTATTGTCCCCACAATTTCCATTTATTTGTATGGAATTTTCATTTATTTCTGTGTAATTTGTTCCTTCCCTTTTGTAAAGATCTCTTTTACAGTTTTTATCTTTTATAACATTTAATACTGTAGATACAGTTGATTTAGACTTGTTTCCATTTTCTGGTAACAGCTTTTTTAGCAGCCAGTCTAGGCAATTCAGATCCTGGTGTTCCAGCTCAAAAGAATCATTTTGCTTAGTTACACCCATCTCTTCACCCAATATTTATGACAGACTACTCTTAATATATATTATTTTAATCTGCCAACTCATTGCACCCTTAAAACTTGTGTCCCCAGTTATCTCTCTTCCCCATCACATCTTCAACATTTGCTGTTTACCTGAGGAAAACTTCTTTGAAGTCTGTTTGGATTATAAAATTGGATATGCAAATATTTGCAAGCAAAAATCCAAAATCTTTTGGACTTGTTGCATACTACAGCTATTGGTATAATGGTTTAGGTGTTTACCTTACAGACGCATAGTGCGGGGTTTAATTCTCACATGGAGTAATTCACTAGCCTTAAAATGACCTCAAAAAGGCAATTAGCCTAGTACTAATCTATGAACCTGTCAGCTAGGGTGCCAAACATATATCCTCCAATTTTTCCCTTGTAAATTGCTTTTCCATTCTCTTCTCCCAATCTATTCTAAATTTCTGTGATTGATCCTTGCAGTTCTTTTTCTTTCAGCTGTTCCCATTATGGGTCGCCACAGTGGATCATCTGTTTCCATTTCTTCTTGTCCTCGGCATCTTGCTCTGTCACACCGCCACCTGCATGTCCTTTCTCACCACATCCATAAACCTTATCTTAGGCCTTCCTGTTTTCCTTTTACCTGCCAGCTCCATCCTTAGCATTCTTTTCCCAATATACCCAGCATCCCTCCTCAGCAAGTCCAAACCAACTCTGTCTTGCCTCTCTGGCTATGTCTCCAAACTGTCAGGCCTGAGTTGACCCTCTAATATATTGTTTCCTAATCCTCATCCTCGTCACACCCAATGCATATCTGAACATATTTATCTTTGCCACCTCCATTTCTGACTCCTCTCTTTTACCATCTTCAACCCATATAACATAGCTGACTACCCTCTTGTAGACCTTCCCTTTCACTCTTACAGGTACCTCATCTGTCACAAATCACCCCTGACACTCTTCTCTACTCTGCCTGTACTCTCTTCTTCACCTGTCTTCCGCACTCTGAACTGTTGATCCCAAGGTATTTAAACTCCTCCACCTTTGCAAACACTATTTCCTGCATCCTCACCATTCCTCTATCCTCCCTCTCATTCACACACACACACACACACACACACACACACACACACACACACACACACACACACACACACACACACTTTCGTAGTCCTGCTGACCTTCATTCCTCTCCTGTCTAGAGCATATCTCCACCTCACCAGGGTCTCCTCAACCTATTCCCACTACAGATCATAATGTCATCTCCAAACATCATAGTCCACAGGGACTCCTGTCTGATCTCGTCTGTCAACCTGTCCATCACCATTGCAAATAAGAAAGGGCTCCGAGCTGATCCTTGATGTAATCCTACCTCCACCTTGAAAGCATCCGTCACTCCTACCACAGATCTCCTCACTGTCACAGTACCCTTCATACATATCCTGTACCACTCTTACATACTTCTCTACCACTCCCGTCTTTCTCATACAATACCACAACTCTTCTTTAGGCATCCTATCATATGCTTTCTTCAAGTCCACAAAGTCACAATGCAACTCCCTTCTTGACTCTCTCTATATACTGCATCTGTAGTGCTCTTTCTTGGCATGAAACCATACTGCTGCTCACTAATAATCACCTCCCTTCTTAACCTAACTTCCACTACTCTTTCCCAAAACTTCATGCTGTGACTGATAACTTTTAACCCTCTGTAGTTACTGCAGCTCTGCACATTACCTGTATTCTTAAAAATCAGTACCAAACTTGGGATAGCAAGACGATTGGGGGGTGGGGGTAAGCAGTAAAAGTCTTGGATGCATTTTGGTCTCTCCAGTTTTTTTTCTCTTTCTGTTTTTTGTGCTGACCATTTGTTTATCTATAGAATAAAATATTATTTTGTGTCCAAATTCATTATTTTTAAACTGAATGTCCGACATCAAGGATTTGTCTAGTTCACTGGCTTCTTTTGTAAGTGTTTCTATCAGTTTGTTATCGTCCATCACAATTTGCATGTATTCAAGGCCAAATCTATCAGTCAACAGTTTATACAAAGGAGAGTCTACAACAAGTCCTGGGGGATAGTGCCAGACTTGTAGGCCTTTTGGCACTATTTTTTGCTTTGTACATTCCCCAAAATATAAAACTGTCCATTTGTAATATTTTTATCTGTACCAGAACATAATTCAACTCAATTTATCAGCAAAACAACAAGAATCAGTACCTGCATTTGTAGTGCCTGGTACCTAAAGAAAACCATATCCCCTCGAGCCACACGATCCAGGGATCTAAACCTTACCACAACAATAAATAGGATGTGCTGGAGGGATAGATTCCTGTCCCAGAGACTTCCCATGCTCTGGAACAAGATTCCAATCTACATCAGGCAGAGCTCTTCGCTAACCCTCTTCAAGAGAAACCTTGACGAGTGGATGGGAAACTAAGTTTACCCCAGGGATCACTTCAATGGCTGTGCTGGACAGAGGCACAGGGAACTAATCTAAGGGAGGCTACGAAAGCCAACATATTACGGCTAGGCTTATAAATGCCTTTGGGCAGATAGCCTAGTACTTACCTATGAACCTATAAAACACTTCCACTCCTCAGGCATCCTCTCACTTTCCAAGATTTTATTTAACAGTCTGGTTAAAAACTCCACTGCCATCTCTCCTAAACACCCCATACTTCCACAGGTATGTCATCTGGACCAAAGCCTTTCCATTCTTCATCCTCTTCATAGCTGTACTTCCTTCCTCCTTGCAAATCTGTTGCACTGATTCACTATCCCCACGTTATCCGGCCTTCTCTCTCTCTCTCTCTCTCTCTCTCTCATTGTCTTCATTCATCAGCCCTTCAAAGTACTCTTTCCAGCTGCTCAACACACACTCCTCTCTTGTGAGTGTTTCCCTTGATATCCTTTATTACCATTACTTGCTGCACATCTTTCAGAACTCAGTCCCTCTGTCTAGCCAACTGGTACAGGTCCTTTTCTCCCTCCTTGGCATTCAACCTTTCATACAACTGTCCATACGCCTTATCCTTAACCTTTGATCCTTAGTTATCGTACAGTATTTTGTATGTCCTACTAATTCTACCTTTTTAACAGCAGCTTTTGTTCCTGATTCAACTAAAACTCTTCTAGAGCCTGCTCTATTACTTTTCTGTTTCTAGCTGTGTTACCAATACCTTGGTACATTGCCAATTTTTGCCAGTAAATTCTAGCCCCTTCCTGCCTATTTTCTGTACTCCTACTTGTACTTACTAGTGGTAAAATCTACATTCATCAGTTTTGTGTTGGCTTAGTTCTTAGAATACTTTATGCAACTTTTATGTATATAGCATTCTGTATAATTATTCTCCTTGGGGATATGCAACCAGAATCCCAGATGTTCATTGTGTTACCCTGCTGCAGTCATCACACTTGGGTTATCCTGCCATCAGGCGGTCCCGCAGTCGGCCAGAATTCCAAAGTCTTGGTCCGGTGTCGGTTGCTGTCGCTTCTTCCCTGACATCAGAGCACCAGGGGTATATCAGAGGCATCCAACGCCATTTTCTTCAGTCTTTCTTGCCGCGCGGTGCCTGAAGCAGAAGCAGTTCGCAAGTGCCGGTCGGCCGACACCTGAGATTTTCGAATCGAGTTTCCGTCCGAAGTCTTCAAAGCTAAGTACCCTGTTGGGGAACCTTTTTCTTGCCTCAGTCCGATGTCAGAAAAAGTTAACAATTGCATTTCTTGTGGGAAGCAAATACCTCATAAGGACTTTCATTCTTTTTGTATACCTTGCCTAGGCCCAGACCACGACGTCACTGGTTGTCTGTTTTGTGCTAGGTTCAATAAGCGAACTATAAAGCATTGCTTTGATTTCGCACGACACTACTTTGGTAGAAAATTTAATTACACTATGCCGTCGGAGCAACCGAATACCGGCGTGCATAAAAAAACGCAAGGATAGGGACAGGCAGGCTAGATCCAAGCCGGACTCTGAGGCCTCGTGGCCCGGTCGCCAGTTGTCCGGTTTTCTGTGAGGCACCTACGCAGCCCCTGGCTACCGCTGAATTGGATCCCCAGGCTGCATCGGATCCCCCAGCAGATATTTCTAGGCCAACGCAGCTTTTTTCCTTAGGCCCAACCGATGAAATCGCAGTAGGGGAAGCCGGTGCTGCAGAAACACCTTCGGTTTCAGAAGGTGTCTTAAGACAGACTACCCTCACCATTAAATCTTATGCTAAGCTTAAGACTCCTCTAAAACCAAAAAAACCTACACTTCAGTCTCCAGGTCAAGGCCCTATGCCTAAGAAACAGATGCTTAAAATGGCTGAAGATTTGATTTCTTTGATCAGGGGTTCCCAACCCCCCCCCCCGACAAAAGGCCTAGACACGAGGAGGATTATGCCTCCTCTGATCAGGTGTCTTTTTCCTCAGGCTCCTCTGAGGAACAGGATTACTCCTTTCCCCCTTATGAAGATTCTGATGCTTTAGACTCAATTCCCTCAGCTTCTCCCCCTGAAGACTACTCCTTTGGGGAAACCTTACACAACATGAGGGAACATTTCCACTGGGAAGGTCAGGACTACTCTGACTCAAAGAAAAGGCTCCAGGAGTTTCTTTTATTTCCCCAGCACAGACCTCTTGCTATCCCCCCTGTTTTGGACATAGTAGATGATGTTTTCTTGGAATCTAGTTTAAATCCAGATTCTCTGCCTCCTGCTCCAGCCAAACCAGATAGATACTATAGAATCCCTGACTCTCACAAATTCCTTTCCAAAAGCCCTGCTGCTGATCCAGAGACCATCTTCCAGGGTCCCAAAGGGGCTAAGGCTTCTATGGCTAAAAATCCTGTACCTTTGGAAAGGGACTCCAGAGCACTAGACAGGTGGGCGAAGAAGGTTTATACCTCTACTACTCTAGCTATGAGAGCATTAAATTGTCAATTTCACATGCTTAAATACCAGCAATTCCTTATGTCACAAATAAAACAAAAGATGGGCACGCTCCCTCAACAGTCTGAACTCAAGGAAATGCAAGATCTGTTGCATGCAGCTGAACAGGTGGGCAAACGTACTTTACAATGTGGTTTTGATGCCTTGGAAACTTCCTCCAGAGCAGCTGTTACTGGGTCTGTGATACGTAGGCATGCTTGGTTAAAGGAACAATCTCTGCTTGATCATGTTAAAACAAAGTTACTGGATTCGCCCCTACAGCAGGATGTTTTATTTGGGGTTAAAGCAGAGGAGGTTTTAAAGAAAATGGAGGGTAAGGCAAAATCTATGCAGACGGTCAAAGATTTCTTACAGGTACAGCCCCCACACTTCAGTAGAAATTGGCCAACAAAAAATTGGTCCTTTCCAGCTTCTGACAGGCCACAGAGGGGTAAATACAGGCGCCCAAGGGGCAGAGGACTAGCACAAATACCTTACAAACCTCGCCAATGGGGCACTTCAACACAGAAGGGAGGAGAAGACAGGTCCCAAACCACTAGAAGGCAAACACAATGACTTAAACCTCAAACTGCCAAGCAAAACCTTCTTGGCAGCTCCCTTGGGAGGAAAATTAACACTTTTTGCAGACAAGTGGCGCATCGTCACAAAGGACAAATGGGTCCTAGACATTATCTCACACGGATACAGATTCATTTCCACACCTTGCCAAGGATAAAGGTAATGCCAAACCTGCCACAAAATCAATGGGCAGAGGCACAAAAACAAATTACAGCTCTCATGGACATGAAAGCCATCCAACTGGTACCTACACAGGAGCAAGGCCAAGGATTTTACTCAAGGCTCTTTCTAGTCTCCAGAAAGGACAATGCTTGGAGACCCATTCTGGACCTTTCAATTTTAAACACTTTCTTGCAAGTACCCAAATTCAAGATGCTAACACTACAGCAGCTTCTTCCCATGTTGGGCAAGAAAGCTTGGCTAGTAACGTTGGACCTCAAGGAGGCATACCTGCATGTCCCTATCAGACAAAATTGCAGAAGATACCTCAGTTTCATTGCAGGTTCAACCCATTACCAATTCTTTGCACTGCCCTTTGGCTCATCTACTGCGCCCAGGGCCTTCACAAAATGCCTGGCACCAGTAATTGCATACTGCAGACAGAGGGGAATTTAAATATACCCATACCTGGACAACTGTCTCATACAAGCAGAAAGCAAGGACATTCTCTTACAACACCTGGCTTTTGTAAGACATCTTCCAAGTTGCCTAGGGTACACAGTAAATGAACAGAAATCAAAACTAGTGCCCTCACAAACTGACATTCCGGAGTGCCAGCTTGAATACAACGGCCCAGATGGCTTATCTGATGCCAGACAAACAACTACAATTAACTCAATACTTCAGAACAATGGCAACAAAGACCCAGCTCCCTGCAAGAAAAATTCTGCAGGCCTTGGGCTTCATGGCATCTTGCATACTACTAATACCATTTGCAAAACTGCATATGAGGAAATTACAATGGTACCTAAAGCGTATGGACTCAACAGTCACAGCTTGAAAGCAATGATAACTCTCATTCCCTGCCTTCAACAGGAGTTTCTATGGTGGTCACAGGCTTGTCACCTCAACAAGGGTCAGCCTTTCACCCTACCCCCAGCCTGGCTAACTATAACAGATGCATCGGACTATGCCTGGGGGGCACACATGGCAGGACGGTGTGTTCAAGGCTTATGGACAACAGATCAAAGGAATCTGCACATCAATCAAAAATAAATGCTAGCTGTACAAAATGCTCTGACTGCCTTCAAGAACCTCTTGCATTCGGGACAGCTTATCATAAGGACAGACAACACCACAGTAATGTGGTACATAAACAAACAAGGGGGCACACACTCCTACCCTCTATGCAGGCAAACAATGACCTTGTGGAACACAGCACTGGCTTACCAAGTTCAATTACGAGCTCAATTCCTGCCAGGAAAAAAAGAACATATTGGCAGATGACCTAAGCAGAAACATCATGGATCCCCATGAATGGAAACTGGATCCACAAGTATTCGCAATGATAACTCAAAAGTGGGGGCTCCTAGACATAGACCTGTTTACCAGCCCTCTAAACTATCAGCTAACAAAGTTTTGCACAAGGACCTTTCACCAACAAGCTTGGAAAGTGGACACACTCTCATTCAGTTGGAAAATGCTAGCAGTATATGCCTTTCCTCCACTACCCCTTCTCACAAAGGTGCTACTGAAAGTCAGGATGGAGAGACCCCGAATGATGCTCATTGCTCCAGACTGGCCACGCCAGCACTGGTACCCACTATTAAGGAATATGGCCCATGGCCCACCATGGATTCTACCACAAATTACCCACCTGCTCACACAGCAAGACAATCAGATTCTACACAGTCAGCTGAAAACCTTAAACTTGGCTGCATGGCAAATCACCTAGGCAACCAGCCAGCTCCTCTCTCACAAGCTGTTATGGAAGTTATTCTGGAGGCCAGGAGGCCCGGCACCAGGAAAGCCTACTCAGACAAACGGAAAAGGTTTTGTGCCTGGAACCAAGCTAAAGGCCAAAAATACCCTTCAGCCTGACATACCTCAGATTCTGCCATATCTAACTGAGATGTTACACAAAGGGCTTTCTTTTTCATCTATTAAAATCCAAGCCCCTGCTATTTCTGCTCGCTACAACACGGATCCTCCCTTTATTTTCACATCCACTCTTAAGGCAGTTTCTCAGAGGGGCCAAGAACATTAGGCCTCCCAGGAGAGCACCAACACCTACTTGGGACCTCAGTTTTGTTCTGGAAAAACTCACGCTACCTCCTTTTGAACCAGCTGTCTCAGCTGACCTAAAGTTTATATCATGGAAGACTGCCCTGTTGCTAGCAATCACTTCAGCTAGAAGAGTTTCAGAGCTTCAGGCACTAATGGCAGTAGAGCCTTTTTTTTTCTGTACGAACTAACCCCTCCTTTATACCCAAGGAGGTAGCCAGTGTGGCCCTAAATCAAACCATCCATTTACCCACCTTCTTTCCAAATCCACAGAACAAAGGAGAAAGACTCCTGCATTCCTTGGACATTCACAGACAGCTACGTTACTACTTTGATAAAACTAAGGTTTTCAGAAAGTCTGACCAGCTTCTTGTATCCTATGCTACAGCATTACAAGGAAAGGCTATCTCAAAACAAACCATTTCCAAATGGATAGGACATTGCATACGTTTTTGCTACACCCACCATGGAAAACCAGTTCCTGCTACCATAAGGCCCCACTCTACCAGGGCAGCAGCTACATCTACAGCCTTCCTCAGGGGGGTACCAACCAAGGATATTCTGGAAGCTGCAACTTGGAGTTCAGTACACACCTTCACCAAACATTATCACTTAACATTTTACTCTAAGACCAGGGCGGGCTTCGCCACTGCAGTTTTGCAGGGCCTACTAGCCCCCCTATAACCCTGTTTGACTCCTCCGCCCATCCTTAGCTTTGGAATTCTACCCAAGTGTGATGACTGCAGCAGGGTAACACGATGACATAGTACAGTTTTGTTTCTACCATAAATGTAGATGTTCGAGTGTATACCCTGCTGCAGTCCAGGTTGCCCTCCCTTCATCCCCTCTAAAACTAGCTAAACTAAACTCTATTCTATACAACCTCTGTGGTATATTTGCTTGTGCCTAAGGGTTTTGTTTTACTTTTTTTCAAGATAGCTATACATACATACATACATACATACATACATACATAGATTTTTGCCTACCTATTAGGGGCACCTGTCATCTGGGGCAAGAAAAACTGAAAATGGTGTTGGATGCCTCTGATATACCCCTGGTGCTCTGACGTCAGGGAAGAAGCGACAGCAACTGATGCCGGACCAAGACTTTGGAATTCTGGCCGACTGCGGGACCGCCTGACGGCAGGATAACCCAAGTGTGATGACTGCAGCAGGGTATACACTCGAACATCTACATTTATGGTAGGTACAAAACTGTACTTTTCTGTATTTCTTAACCCTTTCACTTCATCATCATCATCATCATCATCATCCCTTTCCACTTTAAAATAATAGTTTTCTGCTTGTGTTGTGTATGACCCTAAACTATATGTAGCTTTTGAAATGCACCTTCACATCAGTTAATCCCAAGCCACCTTGCTTTACTGGAAGTATCATCTCATCTCACTTAAATCTTTCCCTCTTCCCTTCCCATAGAAATTTCTTTAACTTTTTTTGTCCACAATTTCTCAAGTGTTTAGTTAATATATACAACTAAAAAAGATTAAAATCATTTTCACTGCATGTGTCAATATCCACATCCATAAACAAAAGCTTCCAGTTTCTCAGTTTTTGTATTATCTTTTGTTTAGTGGTCTTCTACTTATCTTTAATGCAGTAACAGAACACTTTTTAGTCCAAACTCTTACAATCT
Source organism: Protopterus annectens (assembly GCF_019279795.1). NCBI lineage: Eukaryota > Metazoa > Chordata > Ceratodontiformes > Protopteridae > Protopterus > Protopterus annectens. The sequence goes on from NC_056732.1 coordinate 1,012,774,681, forward strand.
TTATCTTCTTTTGTCCCCATAAATATGGGTATTTACTGAACCAATCTGTGTGTGGCTACATAATTTATGGCTATATAGCTTTTGTTTTATCTTCACTAATCTTGTATCTAGAAAAGACATGAATTTGTCTGTGTTCCACAACACTGTGTTGCCCTTTTCTGGATTTATCAGGTATGAAGTAATATTTGCAATTAAAGCCATTTTTTCTTAATTACCATACTAATTATATCCTTGAATTTCTGCATCCCTTATTTTCAGTTCCAGTGGCTTTAAATATAAAGCCAGTAACATGGAAAGAGGACACTCCTGCCTGGTTTCTCCTTTCAAACGCATCTTAGCAGAGGGGAACTCTCCCACTTTAATTATTGCCTCTGATCCTTAATATATTCACTCCATTAACTGTATTCTTTTAGGAAATGCAAATGCTTTCATTGCCCTACTCATAAAATCCTAATTTACTCTATCGAATGCATTCACTGCATCAAGACCCACCAACAACAGTGGTATTTTCTTGCATTCTTTTTCCCACTGGGTCATCCTTGTTCTATTATTGTTTCCGTATGTTTGCCTCCCCTCCACAAAAACCACATTGATCCATATCAGTCATTTTTGGCAACCCCTTTGCCATTCTTTTAACCATTATAGACTCAGACAATTGATGCTGTTGACTAAAAATTGAAATTAGTCCATATGAAATTTTGTCTGATGGCTCTTTACATCTTTGGATGACAACAATCACCATAGCTTTTTCCCAAGATGTTGGCACTTCCCCTCTTTTTTAAAAGTACTGTTATACAAAACTTCCCACATTTTTATCACTTTTTTCCCTCCTAACCTCAAAACTTCCTCAGGGATATACCATCTGATCTTGGAGACTCTCCTGCAGATTGATTATACATCAATGTTTTTATCTCTTCCCCTACCTTTATTTGTTGAGCCACATCCATCTCCAATAAGGATGACTGCACTTAGGGGTACAGAGAATAGGCAAGAGTAGGCTGGAATTTACTGTAGGAACCTGAAAAAGGAACCAAGGTACTAAGAAGAAATTAGAATGGGAAAGGTAATAGAATGGGAAGAGGCCAAGAAGACATTTGGATTGCAGGTTTGTGATTACCTTCCCTATCAAGGAATCATTATCCGAGTATAGAAAAAAGGGGGATAGCGAATCTTCATTGAAAGACTTGTACTGGTTGAGCTGATAACTGAATCTAGAACAGTAGCCACTGTTTAAAAAAATGGGATAATTAGTAATGCATATAAAATATTGCATGGATATGTATAAGAATCAGTCGGAGGAGGTCTAAAAAGATTGGGAAGTGAGACTAGATAAGCAGTTCACAAAGAAACACTGGCGGGACATAAGTATGGCTCCCAAATATGCAACAAATCTAGAAGATTTAGGAATTGTTCCTGCAAGTGTTGCATTATTACATTTATACCCCAAGCAGATGCTAAAGAATTTTTCCTCCAGTAATTTGCAAATGTTGGAGGTGTAATGAGAAAGAAAGAGGAACCTGGGTGCATATGTCATTCTGAGTGTAATGAGTTGGTAGACTTTAAAAATTCCCTGTGGAGTACACTGTCAGGAATATTGGGCGACCAAATGAGTGTAACCTAAGGAAATGATTTTTCTGAGCTGGGATACAAGATCTGAATCGCTTAGACTGTTGTAAGGCCTTAAGTTTAATTCTGGTGACTGCCAAAAAGCAGTTACTAGAAAATGGTATTCTGTCTAAACTAAATGTACTTGAAGTAGTGAATATTGTAACAGAGATAAAATAACAGGAAATGAGATATTTAGAGAAGTGTGGGAGTAAATTATATAAAGAAAATGGGAGTTGAGACCAATACATGAAGAAAAATGTTTTGGAGGAATGAGGCTTAAGAGAAGGCAGGAAATGAACAATTTATGTATTGCTACTTTGAACTTGTTAGTATGGCTTAATTACTTTTATATAAATATGTCTGCCTATGTCATAAATGATAATTCAATAAAGATGTTTTAAAAATGTATGATGGGAGGGGTAAGCTGATAAAGGGAATTTCTAAAATTTTTCAGCCCTCTTTTTTCCAAGTTTTCCATGGGAGTCTGAAACTCCTTTTCCTGTTTGGTGAAACACAAGCTAGTCTCAACAAAATACATGTAAACAAATGTGTAGGAAGAAATGGCAAGGGGGTTCCAAGAATAATTCTGGTAAATCCCAAAACCACAGACAATCCAATAAGTCAGAATGACTGTTTGAGACTTTGTTCCCTCTTCCCACCCTGGCAGCCCTTTTTTCCCCAGAAAGACTGAATCTCTACTTTTCTCTTTGGCGGCAGTTTCTGACCGAATTGATTCTGAAGATTTGTCATCAAGGTTACACATGGCAGTGGGAGGAAATTCTTCCTTTTCCACTGGGTAATTTCTCATCCTAATGACCAAACTGTGTTTCTACCTGTCCATCATGTGCTGTACCAAGGAGTGATGGAGCCATTCCCACCTTCCCAGGCTGGAAAAGGGTTTATTCAAGTGTGTTTTTTAGTTCCAGAGAACATGCTTGGAGACCAGTTCTGAGTCTTTCTTTCCTAAAACTGTTGGTGATAGTGCCCATATTCAAAATAGTGTCACTTTTCAACCTATAAGCTCTTCCTTTTTCAAGTTTATTTGTAACATTAGATGTAAAATATGCTTATCACATTCCTATTCATCCAGACTTTGGGCATTTCTTAAGGTTTCGCATGTCTGCATCACACTAGCAGTTATCTGCCTTATCCTACAGCATTGCGAATGTTCATGAAGTGTCAAGCTCCAATTATAGCTCATTGCAAGTTACAGGATATCCACATTTTGGCATGTTTAGGTGACTTGTTTATCTCAACAGAGTCTTTTTCAAAGTGCCAAAAATCTCTCTCTCTGGTGAGAGATCACTACACAAGCTGGGATCAAAAGATAATATTCAGAAGTCTTCCTGGACTCCTCCTCTCAGCATTCTAATTCTTAATGTCAACTGGGCAACACTTCTACATACAAGAAATAGATCTATATGCAGATCTATTTCTATGGTTTTGCACACAGACTTCTGGTGTCATGGCTTCTACGAGTCTCATGATACTCCTGGTAAGACTCCATATGAAAAAGATAAAATTTTATCTAAAGATTCTTTGGTCCCCGTACCAGCACCCCATTTGTTTCATATCAGAGTGCTGGGTTTCGTCAGAAGGGAAATCACTTGGTGGAGACAACAGATGTTGCTAAATCCGGGTCTCCTCTTCTCCCTCCTTTCCTCCCTATTCCAAAGCAGTTAGTCACCACAGATGCCTCTATCTTTGGGGAGCAGTTTCAGGAGGAATAAAAGTGAAGGGTGTGTGGGAGACCAAGGACAGATGCCAGCACATAGATGTAAGAGATGCTTGCCCTGATCAAGACACTAAACCCTGTGTCATTGTTGGTTTCCTGCATCTCTTCAAGTTGTTACAGACAATACCACAGTCAGTTGGTACATCAACAGACAAGGGGAAACCAGGTAGTACCTCCTTTGCAGACTAGCCATGTTAGCTTGGCAATGTAGCTTCACAGTACAATCTCACTTTACAGGCTTTCTGCATTCCATCAGAGCACAATTATGTGGTAGACAAGTTGAGCAGGGGTAGGGCAGTCCCGCATGAATGGAAACTAGATTGGAGGTCTTGCAAGATTTGATACATCTGTGGGGAGTTCCTCAAGTCAATGACTTTGTCTTCTCTCTAAACAATCAATTGGCAAGATTCTTTCCCAGGATTCCATGCATGAAATCATGGAACACTGATGCCTCCTCTTTTCTTTTCCTTGGCCAGGAATGTTTCTATATGCTTTTCACCCTTTCTGCTAATATACCATGCATTTCTGAAGATTAAGAATTCCCCAAGATCATTGTTGTAACTTCCTTCTGGCCTAGGCTACCGTTCTCCTTTTGGAAAGGGCCAGTGGCAATTGCCATTAGCTTTGTCACAGACTGGATCTACTCAAACAAGAACAGGGGTGTTTGATAAACCCTGACAGCAGACAACTTCAGTTGAGCACCAGGATGATATGGTCTTAATTCCCTTTAGCCACCTGTTTACTGAGGACATGAAGCTGGTACTAGTGGAGGTAAGACCCACAAGTAGAGAATCCTACAGTAGCAAATGGAAAAGGTTTTCTAGTTGGTGCCAGCAACCTAATCAGCATCCATCACCTATTCAGGGCTAGTTCTCCAGTTTTACAATATTTGTATGAGTTACTATCCTATGGCATTTCTTATTCCTCTGTAATTCATTTATTTGCCATTTCAGCATGTCTACCCATAGATGCTGTTCTTTCAATGCAGTCTCATGTTAGGATGTTTTTTGAGAGGTTTGTTTAGAAGCCTCCAGGAAAACCAGTGGCCTGTCTTTGCAGTTTTAATTTAGTGTTTGAGAAGGTAACACTTTCTCCATTTGTACCATTTAACCTGGATGACTTCTTAACATGGAAAACAGTTTACTGATTGCTGTAATTTGCAAGAACAATACGAGTTACAAGCTGTCATGGTAAGTCAACCCTGTCTCATTTTCCACAGAGCTTTTTTTTTTGAGAACCAATCCCTCTTATGCTTGAAGTTGTATCTGAGTTTACTTAAAACCAAACTATCAATCTCTTGTTTTCTTGAACCCAAAAATGAGAGAGAGGATACTCCATACAGTGGATGTCCAAAGGCAACTTTGGTACATTCTTGACCGAACTAAATCTTTAAGGTGTTCAGATCAAATGTTCATTTCTTGTGAAGGTAAAAGAAGTGGACAATATGTGTACAAACAGACTATTTCCAAATGGTTGTTTAAGGTATTAACTGTCATACTCACTACTGTAAATCTATTCCGGACAGTGTCAAGGCCCACTCTAACAGGGCCTTGGCTTCATCTGTGGCGTTTTCGCAAGGGTTGGGTTATTGAAATATTCTAGACGTTGCAACTTGGTCTTCTGTACATAATTTTATTAAGTCTAGGTCAGGCTTCACAAGGACCATTCTCTAGGGGCCCCTGGAGTATTCTTACACCTTCCAAATGTACTAATCTAGGGTTATCTACCCATATAGCTAAGGCTAATTTAGCAGTGATGAATGTGATGAACATAGTACAGTGTTGTAAGTGTTCAAATGATCACTGATGCAATAGCTGCTCTCTTCCCCATCCCCCTTGGTTTTTGGTGTGCTCATACCTGGTGTGGTTATTTTTTGTTCGCCCTAACATTGTCCTTTAAGGGCTCAGTCTCCCTCTTTCTGTCAGCAGGAAATCTGTGTAAAGGGCTTGGCATCTGACAGTCTTTGGCAGCTCGTGCTGAGCTGACTGCGACTGTTTGGGTTTGTGGATTTTTCCCTGAAGGTCTTGAAGTTGGCTGGTTGTTTTAGCCTTAACAGGATATAACCCTTACAGCTAAGGCTACTGCAGCAGTGATCATGTCAACATCTACTGTTATAGTAAGTTTACTTACTCAGCTGTACTTTCCCACCTAATAATAATGACAATGTTTTTGAATGTATATTTCCAACTTTTGTCTTAACATGCACACCCTACTTGGTAGGCTGCTCTTTTATACAGTTCTTATCTTTATTTGAACCTATATCACATTTTTCAAGACTTTGATTTTTTTTTCTCTGAAATAAAAACAAAAAACTAAATACATTTATAGAACACCCCCATCTCCTGTCAACTTAAAACAAACGCACAAAACTTTGTACATCTTCAAAAATGAGGGTTAACCCTCCAAATAGGAGCAATTAACTCAAATTATAGCTGCATGCAGAGGCATTAATTGCAGCTGGTATTCCTACATATGCTGATAGATGTTTGCCGTTGTGTTATCCCCATTTTCCTTCCATAGGTGATTACTAGGCTAATGGCACAAGAGCCTTTATAAGCCTAGCCAGTAGTACCCAAAATATGACAATATTGTATTGTAATTTCCTAGATATGGGATGGGGCAGTATCAGGTTAGTGGGTCTTTGGGAGTTGGAGCCCCGAGTCATTTTACAGACTGCCTCTGTCAGTAGGTCAGTACCCCAGGAGTGAATTTATGGTTCCCCATCCATTTATCCATTTTTTTTTAGCAGAGTGAGGGATGCGCTTTGTTTTATGAAGGTGGGAAGTTAATTCCGTAGACGAGGTAGCCTTTGGGATGCGATTCTGTCTCCAGTAAATTCTCTTAGTCTCAAAAATAATGTTCATCCACCTGGAACACGGACCCTTCGTATAATTTTTCTTGTGAATATGTAACATTTTCATCAGGGCTGGATCAGAGAATGCCTTGCAGGTCAGGCATAAGTCCCCTCTCAATAAATGATAGGAGACTGAGTAAAGAGATAAGCCCTTTAGTTGGTCTGCGTAAGACAAGTGTCTTTTACTTTGGATTTTTTTATAGTGAGAAACCTCTGGGGCCTCTCCAGTTGTTTAAATGCCTGGTTAGGTACATGCAGAAGGGATCATTGTACTCAGTTATGGCCTTGATGACAGCTGAATACAGTAGCACTATGACTTTCCTCTTATTGAATTATCACTTGTGACCTAGACAAATTTACATTTATACAGAAGTAATCAAACTGTATTACAAATTACCATTAACAAACATTATATTACACATATTGCTCTACATCATATAACCTAAGCAACATTGCGTAATTTATTCAATTCTTTCCCCCTTTTTAAACAAGAAACATCTTTACTGAACAATCACTTATGACATAAGCAATCCTACATGTATATAAATAAAACAAACCACACTGACAGAATCCTGGTTGCAAGCATTTTACGTCACAAATCATATTGATGCACTCCCAGTTGCAAACACTATACATCACTTACCTACCCAATCATTTTCAGTCAAACATTACATAACTCGTTTAAATCCTGCTTTCTTTTAAACCTCACTCCTCCCCTGTATATACTAATCCCACAATTCCTATTTTTTGCTATGTAGCTTGCTCCTACTTTTTTCTAAAGATCTCATTTCCAGTTGTTTTATCTCTGTTACTATATTCACTACTTGTAATATAGTTGGTTTAGTTTTTTATTTCAATTTTTTAGTAATTGCTGATCACAGCTCAGAAAAATCATCTCCCTTATCACACCAATCTGTCCATCCAACGTCTCTGACAGTGCATCCCGCAGGGAATCCTTAAAGTCTGCCAACCTACCACATTCCCAGAAAATGTTCACAAGAACCTGTTTCTTTCCCATCACACCTCCATTTCCTGTTTACCTGAAGAAAACTTCTCTGGAGTCTACTTTGGGTATAAAAATGTCTATCCTATATTTTGATTTTTTTTTTTTTTTGGGAGACTTGCATATATCCTCCCATTGTTTGTGAATTATTTATCCAATCTCTTCCCCATCCCTTCTTACCTACTCTGATTCATATAGCAATCATGCAGTATTTTATATGCTGTACAAATTATTACTTTTTTAATGGCAACTTCTGTTCTAGATTCTACTAAAAACTATACCAGTGCTGGTCTTTCGCTTAGAAGCCCCCCTCCTCCATTTCTTTCTCTCTTGCCTACACTCTGGCAGTCCTTAATACAGAAAGCAGTCTCTAACCTGCAGTCCAAATAAATCATTGGCCTTGTCCCATTCTGTTAGCTTTCCCTCTTCAGTTATTTAGCTACTTTCCCCCAATGCCTTGGTTCCTTTGCCACTTTTCTATAATAAATTCCAGCCCCCTCTTGCCTATTGTCTATATTCCTACTTGCAGTCATCCCTATTTTCAGAATCTCCTTTCTCTATTTTTGTGTTGACTTAGTTCTTAGACTATGTTCTACTTTATGAAAATAGTATTCTGCATAATTATTCTCCTTAAAGGCTATAGCCAGTTTCTCTGTATCAGATTGTCTCCATGGAGACACAAGAACCAGCCAGCTAGTTTTTTTCTTTATCATATTGTTTCCATGGAAACATGAAGACCAGCTGCAGAATTGCTACGGAGTATAGATGTATTTGCTAGAAAAAAAACTCATAATATTCAATATTCTTTTTCATTTACTTGCTTACTCTTAAAACGTGTTAGTAAAGTCCTTATTCCACTCCTTTTCCCATGCAAGAATGAGAAGAAGCACACATTTTTTTCTTTTGTCATGTGCTCTTAACCAGGCCTTTTCCTTGCATTGCCTACATTTTTTAAAACTGAATAAGAAGAAATAGAGAAGGGAGAAAGAAAAGAAAGCACAGCAGCACCTGTTTACAATCCCCATTACACTTGTAGCATGCGAAGAAAACCATGCACCACAAAAATAGTGCTAGTAAAAAAAATTTTTTTTTTACTTAACTTTTTCTCCCTCCTTTTCCCCTCCTCAGAGTATTTTTTGAGCATTAATGACATGAAGTAGGGCATATATGCATCATTATCCCCCACAAGTTCAACAAATTCTGAAAAAGTCCAATATTGCATTATGGCTTCCTTTGATTTTGATGTTGTGCCATTTAATTATAAGTTGAGCCATACAGAAGGATTTCCTCACTACTGTAGCTATCTGGTGGTCCAAGTTTAGGTTACTATCCTTCTGTGTTCCTAGGTCCCTCACCACTGGGTCTACTTTTAGGGGTATGCTGTCAGTATTATAATTTGCAGGGACATGTGATTTACTGAAGGGTGTGATTATGCATTTTGCAGCATATTGTATCAGACCATTGTTTTGGCACCAGTTTTGTCATTTTTGGCCTGTTTGTAGGATGTCAACATAGTTTGAGGATTCATTGATTTCTCACAGCTTACAATCATCAGCAAACTTGGTGAGCCTGAGAACCCCCAACATTGGGCTCCACTTCAGAGAAGTATATACCAAAGAGGAAGAGTCCCAACACATTGGTCCTTGTGGAACACTGCTACTGACAGATTTCTTATCGCAAGCAAATTCACTTATCTGGACAACGTGTCCCGTCAGGGAGCCAGTTGGGTATCATCTGACAATGTAGGAGTGTAAGCCTAACTCAGTAAATTTATCTATGATCCCCAGGTGGAGGATTGTGTCGAAAGCTTTTGGCCAGGTCTGGATAAGTGGTGTGTACCATTTTATCCTCCTCCATTTCTTTGTTGCCTTTATGAAAGAAGTCCACCAGGTTGAGCAAGCAAGACCTCCCTTTGACAAAGCCATATTGGCTCTGGTCTTGTTTTTGGGAAGCTCTTCTGCCATTATTGATCAGGTCCATGATAATTATTTCCATGCCTTGCAGATAAGACTGCTCAAGCTTATGGGTCTGTAGTTCCCTTGGTCAGTTGATGGGCCCCCTTTGTGCAGAGGGATGACTGTTAGAGTTCTCCATCCCCCTGGGACAAAGCCTGCCTGGAGGCAGTCTTTAAAGAGAGTTTGTAGTGGTCCTTGTATATTCTGTTTTAAGTTATTTAAGAAGCATCCTGGAATGTTGTTGGGACCCATGGAGGCTGTGTTATTGGCTTTAGTGAGTGCTGTAAGGACCTGTTCCCTCATAATGACCCACAATCATCCCCCATCCATAGTTCTTTGGGAGTGGTAAGAGGTGATGGGGGAGATGTTTGAACTGAACTTGTCAGCCAGCAGGCTTGCTGTAGTTTCAGACTAGGTGTAAGTGTTGCCGTTCACGATTAACTCTGCACATTGCTGAGCATTTCCACTCAGGTTAGGAACATAATTAAAAAAAAAAAAAAAAAGCCTTATAGTTATCTTTCACCTGGGAGGCTGTCTTTGCCTTATAGTTTACTTTGGCAGATTTGACCAGCTCTCTAATTTATTTAGACTGGTGACTGTCTTTTTTGCCCTGTTTTGTCTGTTCCGTCTTGACTTTAGAGAGGATTTTTTTTTTCATTTTGTTGAATAGCTGATTTATGCTAGGGGTTCACCAGGGTGGTTTATTTTTGCCAGTAATCATAGGTTTGACTCTGACAGGTACTGCCTCCTCTACACAGCTATGAATGTGGTTATACATTGCTTTTATGTACAGCTCCGAGTAGGCCTCAGTGCCATTTGGGTTTAGAAGGGCTTGAAAGTTTAATAAGCTGTCACTTAGTTTGAGGTAATTGGCCTTGGCAAAGACCTCAACAGGTTTGCAGTTTGAGGATTCTAGGTTAGGTATGATACTAAAGGAAATCAGTTTGTGGTCGTATCTTACCAGAGCGGAGTTAATGCATGGGATGTAGCTGTTTCCCCCTATGTTTGTGAGTACTAGCTCTAGGATATTTGTAACTGTAGTTGGGAGTTAACTAGTTGTTCCAGGGTGTTTGCATTGATGAAGGCCAAAAACCTCTGAGCAAGTGAATTATGGGTTGTACAAGTCTCCCAGTTTATGGAGGGGTAATCGAAGTCGCCCAGAAGTGTATTGGTAGGCTAAATGTTAAGAGATTCCAGTAGGTTTAGGAAGGAGGTGTGGTTTTCCAGACTCTTGATAGAGGAGCTGTAGCTATCAAGGATATGATAGGGGGTTACACCAATAATTGGGTGGACACAGCAGCTCAAGTGTCATGTTGGACCAGTCTAGCAGTGTACTTCTCCTACATAAGCACTGAGACATCATCTTCCTTTGTTTTATCAGAAACTGAGGGGAATTGAAATGTATGAAAGACGATGTAGCCTTTAATAGCGGAGGTTCTGAACCATGTTTCCATGACTGCACATATGTCTGTTATCCAGGGTGAGGAATGCTTCCAGGGAGTGCAGTTTTTTATTTAAACTCTGAGCATTGAGCAGCAATACCTTTAAACAGTCAGGAGTCTTTTTTTTGTTATAAGGGTTTAATAGCTTGGCATGGCCTAAAGAAGGCATTACGGGGATAGATAGTTTTTGCCTGCGTCTGGAAGCCAGGTAGTGACAAGTGCAAACCATCTCTGGCAAAGCACTGCAGATTGTCAGTCTTATCTCCCCGGGCTGACAGATATTGGATCCCCTTGTTGTGACTGTGATGCCCATGCACTTGCCCAGCAATCAAGGAGATTCAATTCTCACCACTAACACCAGTGAAGGGCATCCATATAGGGAAAGGATAATAAACACACACGCAGTAAAGTACAATTTCCCTTAAGAGCACACAGAGATCGCAGTCAGTCTGGGGCTGGTTTCTCCCTTTCTCTCCAGGTCCCCAGTAAGACTGCACACTGGCACAGCTATAGGGTCCGGATCTCAGCCTAGTGGGCAAGGTAAAACCTCCAGCACCCTCTGTCCAATCAGTGCTTCGTGTCCGTGCCCCAGTAGCTGACACATGTACACTTTGAGGTAAGAGTTGTATGCAACCACACAGACACTCCTAGGGAAGGCTAGCACAGGTTCTTCAGCTGTGCCCCTTTTACCCAGACTATATGGTAATAATCACCGCCACCACCATCAGCTACCAAAAGGCTCTTATGTTGTGTCTGACAGGAATGAGAACCATTACCTGCTGCCTTACAACATACTCTCTAGCTCGAGCATTCCTGACATACCATACCTTTTTCTGCTGCTGGGCTTCTGCCAGGTTTTCCTGGACCAAGCCCATGAATTCCCTGAGCCTTGTCCTGAGGTTTAGGACATACACCACAACAGACCCCTTGTGAGATTCACACTCCCCTTCCCACTCATTTCTAATTAAATCTAGAGGTCTCCTCACCCTATGCCCATACAACAACTCAAAAGGGTGAAAGCCCTTTGGATTCTTGGGGAACCTGTCTGTAAGCAAACAATATATGGGGCACATATATTTGTCCCACTCCCTCTTAAATTGGTCTGCAAATGCCCGTAGCATGGACTTGAGTGTAGAGTTTAACCTCTCAACAAGACCATTAGTCTGGGGGTGGTAGGGGGTAGTCTTCGGGTACTTCACCCCACAGTACTAACGCAGTCAAGCCAGCAGGTCCGTCCGTCAGTATTTCTTTAGGGAAACCTACCCTGATGAAAATCTCTAACAAAGCATTTGCCACCTTTTCTGCCTCAATGGAGGACAGAGCCACTGCCTCAGGGTATCTTGTAGCATAATTTACTACCACTAGGATATACTTTTTCCTTGTGGAACTTGGGGTACTCAGAGCCCCCACAGTATCCATAGCTACCCTCTGAAATGGCTCATCAATCACGGGCAAAGGCATCAAAGGATCTCTCACCTTGTCTCCTGCCTTGCCTACCTTTTGGCACTGCTCACAGGTCCTGCAATACCCTGTTACATCACTGCAAATTCCAGGCCAATATACGTTCTGCATAGTATGTCTCATTGTATGTTTTATGCCCATATGACTTGCAGAGGGAATATCATGGGCTATGGCTAGAAGTGCCAGACGGTAGGCTGTAAGCACTACCAACTCTTGTACCCTCTCACCTTCTAGCCCTCCCTCAGGGGTCCACTCTCTATATATACTGTAACCCTTTGTCCCAGTATGCAGATACCCCCTTCCCTTGAGAATCAGGTGCCTCCCTAGCTACCTGCCTCAGGCCTTGCAATGTGAGGTCTGAGAGCTAAGCCTGTCTCAAGTCTCTCTTTTTGTAACCCTTCTCAGCTCCCCTTCCACAGGAAGTCTGGCATTTTCTGACAGTGGTGCCTCAATGTCAGCCTGGGTATTACTACTCACTTCTACCTTTGCAGCCACTATGTCCAAGGGAACATCAGTACCCATAAGCAGCTGTGGCTCACTTTGTCTCACTGCTACAGCATAGCTTCCTCCCTGACGTAACCACCTCACCAGTCCTGGCTGCAAGTATGTGGTTTGTCTGGGTCTCCCCCAGGCTACCATACCCACATGCTTATCTCCAAGCCTGACTGAGTGTAACTGCGTGAGCACATGGTACTGCAATATCAAAATCATTCCCTATTAGGACATCTGCAGGGATGTTCTCAAACACACCTACTTGCTGGTTTCCTTTTTCACCCTCCCAGTCAAGCTGAACCCTAGCCGAAGGTATTTGGTATGGGATCCCTCCTAAAGCTCTGACTGGAGTAGACTGCCCTGGCAAGTAGTGCTCCTCTGTAACCATTGCAGACTTTACAATGGTTATGTCAGAGGCTGTCTCTCTCTTAGCGATGGCCTCTTTCACTACAATAGGATATAACCTTGTGGTAGTTTGGTACCCCTTTTTGTCCCAAGACAACCTATTACTGACATTTTGTTTTTCCCACTTACTGGCTCTCTCACCTTTTGTTCCCCACCTTGCCTCCGTGGACATCTGTATGCCACATGGCCCCATTGGTTGCATTCAAAACATTTAACCCTAGGTCCTGGACCTGTACCTGGAGTAGTGGATGTCCTTCAAGGATGCATCTGCAGTCATCACATATGGGTTGTCCTGCCTCGGGCAGCCCTTCGGTCGGCCGGATTCCAAAGTCTGGGTCCGGCGTCGGCTGATGTTGCCCCTTCCCCGACGTCAGAGCGCCTGGGGTATAAAAGCGTCAGCCGACGCCATCTTCCTCATTCTTGCCACGTGGTGCCCGAAGCAGAAGCAGTTCGCAAGTGCCGGTCGGCCAGCTCCTGTAATTCAGTTTAACTGAAGACTTCAAAAGCTAAGTACCCCGTTGGGGACTCTTTCTTGCCTCAGCCGATGTCAGATAAAAATAATACTTGCTTAACTTGTGGGAAACAAATACCTCATAAGGATTTCCACTCTTATTGCCTACCTTGCCTAGGCCCAGACCACGACGTCTCGGCCTGTTCCGCCTGTGCTTCCTTCAACCGACGCACTCTAAGACGTCGGTCGGAGTTTGCAGAGGAATTTTTGGGGCTAGTTTTGCTTACAAAATGTCGTCGGAGACTCCGACTTCACATTTAATGAAGAAACGCAAGGACAAGGACCAACACCCGCGGTCCGTGGTTTCGGCTGAAACCGCGGCCAGGCCTACCGCGAGTGTCTCTGTTTCGGCTGAAACAGAGTCCTTGGTACTACTGTCCACCGAAACCGTACAACCGACAACCTCGGCCCCGGAGGCCATTACTGTCTCGGTTGTTGAATCTCCTTTGGAATCTGGTGTCCAGGAACCTTCCGACACCATTCCCTTAGACAAAACTACACCAGCACGTGGTGCAGCCAGGCCTCCTGCATCCATGTCTATTAAGGCATTCTCTAGGGCTAAAGCTGCTAAACACTCAAAATCTATGCCTCCCAGGGTTATCCCTCAGGGACCCACTACAGGTTCTCAGATCCTTAGTCTAGCAGAGGACCTTATTTCATTAATTAGGGGCTCTTAACCTTCTACAGCAAAAAGGCCCAGGGTTGAACCCTCTGATCCCCTCTCCTCAGATGAGGCCTCTGCTGGCTCTTCCCTCTCGGACTACCAGGAGGAGGCTTTTTCGGCCTACAAGGATTCAGATGCAGAGGAATCTATCCCTTTGGCCTCCCCTCCTGAAGAACTGTCTTTTGGGGAAACTTTGCACACTATGAGGGAGCATTTCCAATGGCAGGGCCAGGAATTCTCTGATTCCAGGAAGAGATTAAGGACCTTCTTGCATTTGCCTCAGGATAGACCTTTGGCTATTCCCCCTGTTTTGAATGTCATTCATGATGTGTACTCGGAATCTAGCACAACCCCTGACACTCTCCCTCCGGCTCCTGCCAAACCTGATAGGTACTACAGGGTCCTGGAATCACATCTATTCCTTTACAAGGCCCACTCTGCTGATCCAGAAACTATTTCCCAGGGCCCTAAAGGGGTTACAGCTGTCACTACAAAAAATCCACTCCCCTCTGAAAGGGAGTCCAGGACTTTAGAGCGATGGGGTAAAAAAGTGTATACTTCTGCTACCCTTGCTATGAGGGCTTTAAACTGTCAATTTCATATAATACAGTACCAAGAATATTTGTTAGATGAATTGCATAAAAAGCTGTCTTCACCTGAACCCCTAGATTGCAAACCACTTCAGGATCTGGTACATAACTCTCAACAGGTTAGCAACAATTTTTTGCAGTGTGGTTATGATGCATTGGAAGCTTCATGTAGGTCAGCTATGACAGGTGCAGTCATACGTAGGCATGCTTGGCTGAAGGAACAATCTCTGCCAGACCATGTTAAAGCAAAGCTTCTGGATGCTCCACTGGAAAAGCAAAAGTTATTTGGCTCCACTGCTCAGGAGGTCTTAAAGAAATTTGAAGAAAAGGCAAAATCTGTACCAACAGTCAAAGATTTTATGCAGGTCCAACCACCAAGATTCAGCAGAAATTGGCCTTCCAAGAACTGGTCCTTTCCAGACAGACAAATTTCAGAGAGGCAAGAACAGGCATGCCAGAGGTAGAGGGCAAACTAGAGGCTCCTACAGAGGACGCCAATGGCAGCCTCCCAACCAGAGAGGTAGTGCAGGGCCTACAACTGCTGCACAAGGACAGACCCAATGACTTTACTTTGACACCGCCAACCAGGGCTCAATTGAAAGCACCTTTGGGCGGAAAGCTTTCCTTATTTTCAGAAAATTGGCACATTATTACAAGGGACAAATGGACACTACAAATAATAGACAAAGGATACAGGTTCCATTTCCACACATTACCGAGAAGAAAAGGCATGCCAGACCTGCCACCAAATCAAAGGGCAGAGGCTTTGAAACAAATCTCAAACTTAATGAGAATGAAAGCAATAGAAAAGGTTCCTCTCACAGAACAAGGCCAAGGATTTTATTCCAGACTCTTCCTTGTTCCAAGAAAAGAAAAGCAATGGAGGCCTATTCTCGACTTGTCCGCACTAAATACTTATCTCATTGTGCCAAAATTCAAAATGCTGACTGTACAGCAACTCCTTCCCATGCTGGGCAAGGGGTCTTGGCTGGTAACTCTGGACCTCAAGGAGGCATACCTGCATGTCCCTATCAGACAAAGCTGCAGAAGACACCTCAGATTTCATGCAGGTTGAGAGCATTATCAATTCTCAGCATTGCCCTTTGGCTTATCTACTGCGCCCAGAGTATTCATGAAATGCCTGGCATCAGTAATTGCATATTGCAGACTTCAGGGGATGCAAATATACCCGTATCTGGACGACTGCCTTATACAAGCTGATGGCCAACAAATTTTGGTAAAACACTTGAATTATGCCATCTATCTTCTTCAGGCCTTGGGATGTACAGTCAACATTCACAAGTCAAGACTTGTACCATCCCAAAGAATAACCTTTCTGGGTGCGGATCTAGACACAACCACCCAAATGGCTTTCCTCACAGAAGAAAAACAAAACCAACTACCGGATTACTTCACAAACCTGTCAAGACAAACTCAGCTGACTGCAAGAAAAATCCTGCAGGCCCTGGGTTACATGGCCTCCTGCATTCTTCTGATTCCTCAAGCAAGGCTACATATGAGGAAACTCCAATGGTACCTAAGGAGCTTATGGACTCAGCACAGTCACAGCTCGGAAACTTTGATACCACTCATCCCATGCCTTCAAAGGGAATTTCTGTGGTGGGCTCAAGCAAGCCGGTCAAACAGGGGTTTGCCCTTCAGCAAACCAATAGCCAGCCAAACCATTACAACGGACGCTTCAGACCACGGATGGGGAGTGCACATGGGAGGAAGATGCATTCAAGGACTATGGTCACAAAAAGAGCTATGCATGCACATAAGCTAATAAGGACAGACAACACTACAGTTATGTGGTACATAAACAAGCAAGGAGGCACCCATTCCTACCCTCTTTGCAGACTGGCAATGAATCTATGGGAACTTTCCTTGACTCTCAATATACAGCTGCAATCCCAGTTTGTACCAGGAAAGGACAATATACTGGCGGACAGCTTAAGCAGGGACATTATGGACGCACATGAATGGATGCTGCACCCAGACATCTTCCATCAGATAACACAATCATGGGGGAGACCGGACATAGACCTCTTTGCCTCCCCACACAATCATCAGCTGGAGAAATTCTGCTCAAGGACATACCACCCACAAGCTTGGAAAGTGGACGCTCTTTCTTTCAGCTGGAGAACTCTAACAGTGTATGCATTCCCACCTCTTCCATTAATGACCAAGGTCTTACTGAAGATCAGGGCAGAGCAGCCAGGAGTGATTCTGATAGCTCCGGACTGGCCAAGACAGCACTGGTACCCATTGCTAAAGAGCATGTCACAGACAAAACCATGGCTTCTGCCACAATGGCCGCTTCTCCTGACACAGCACAATTACAAAACTCTGCATTCCAACCTGAAAACATTACAACTAGCTGCCTGGAAAATACCTTGACTCATCACCAGGATAAGCTATCCAAAAGAGTGAAGGATATCATCATGGAAGCTCGCAGGCCTTCCACAAAGGCATACTCAGCAAAATGGAAAAGATTTCACACCTGGAGCACCTCAAAGGGCCTAGATGCAACAGTTATGAACATGGCACATATCCTGGAATATTTGGCAGAAATGCTCCACAATGGCCTGTCTTACTCTTCCATTAAAATTCATGCTTCAGCAATTTCAGCAGAGTACAATACTGATCCACCTGTCTTCTCTCATTTTCTGCTAAGACAGTTTCTAAGAGGAATTAAAAACATCAATCCTCCAAGGAAACCACCAGTGCCTACTTGGGACCTCAACTTCGTGTTGGAAAAAGTAACACTGCCTCCCTTTGAACCAGCGGCATCTGCAGAACTACAGTTCCTCTCTTGGAAGACTGCCTTCCTTCTGGCCATAACCTCAGCAAGAAGGGTATCTGAGTTACAGGCCCTCATGGCAGTACAGCCATTTCTTATTTTTCATCAAGACAGAGTCTCATTGAGAACCAATCCTTCATTTATGCCAAAGGTGGTATCTAGGGTCTCATTAAACCAAGCTATTCACCTGCCTACCTTCTTTCCAAATCCACAGAACAAAGGGGAAAAGCTTCTGCACACCCTGGACATACACAGGCAGTTGCGCTACTACTTGGACAGAACTAAAAATTACAGAAAAACTGACCAGTTTTTTGTAGCATATGCTGCTGGTGCACAAGGAAAAGCAATTTCAAAACAGACAATTTCAAAATGGATAGGGAATTGCATTTGTTTCTGTTACTCCTTTCATGGAAAAACTGTGCCACCTAACATTAGACCTCATTCGACCAGAGCCACAGCCATCTCCACAGCCTTCTTAAGAGGGGTGGCTACCAAGGACATTCTAGAAGCTGCTACATGGAGCTCCGTGCATACATTTTCCAAGCATTACAACTTACCTTTATATTACAGATCCAGAGCAGGCTTTGCTACGGCAGTCCTGCAGGGCATTTTAGCTACACCATCCTTTACATAGATCCTCCACCCCCAGATTGGCTATGGTATTCTACCCATATGTGATGACTGCAGATGCATCCTTGAAGGACATAGTACAGTTTTGTACCTACTATAAATGTAGATGTCCGATAGGTATGCATCTGCAGTCAGGTTTACCCTCCCTCCTTCCCCTCTGTGGTATTTCTTGGGTACATTCCCCCCTCATAGCTAGCTGGGATTATCTATTATGGTGTATTTGTTTTTATATGTGTATATATATTTTTGTGCATGTTTGGAATTTATTGCATTTCTCCAAATTTAGCCTTCCTTAGAGGGCACCTGGCATCTGGGGCAAGAAAAACTGAGGAAGATGGCGTCGGCTGACGCTTTTATACCCCAGGCGCTCTGACGTCGGGGAAGGGGCGACATCAGCCGACGCCGGACTCAGACTTTGGAATCCGGCCGACCGAAGGGCTGCCTGAGGCAGGACAACCCATATGTGATGACTGCAGATGCATACCTATCGGACATCTACATTTATGGTAGGTACAAAACTGTACTTTTCCCTTGCTACTAGCAGATTCTGTTGGGGAAGTCTGTGCTGCCCACCATGGATTCCTTTAGATCCATGAGCAGTACGGGGGATCCCTTTCCTGTGCAGGGATGCCCTGCTTGCTAGGTATAGGTCTTCCTTCCCCAACTCATCTGAAGTAGCACATTGTCTATCAGCTAACCAGATCCTCATGTCCTCAGGCAAAGTGCTAAGGGCTTGTTCCTTCAGACCTTCAAAAGTGTTGATCTGACATCCACTCATCCAGCTATGAAAGTGCTCAGTTCAGCAACATCTTCACACACACTTTCATCTGCCTTGTGTCTATGCTCACAAAACTGTTTCCTATACGTTTCAGGTGTTAGCTTAAAAAATTGTAACAAGCAGTTCTTAACAGTAGTATAATCAAAACATTCCTGATAAGAAATTTTAGACAACACAGCTACAGCTTTACTGTGGAATAAGGGGGTGAGGAACTGTACCCACAGCCTTTGGTTAACATCATAGTGTTTACATACCCTCTCAAACATATGAATAAAACTGTCAAAATTATCCCCCTCTTTAAACTGCGGAAGAAATTTGCTGACCTTTTGTGCTTCTGGGGTCCAGTTACTCCCTTCCCCATTACTTCCATGAGTCTGGTGAAAAGTCAGCATCTCCTTTTCATGCTGCCTCTGCCTTTCCTTTTCCTCATCTTCCAGGTGTAGCAGTTTCTCTTTCTCCTCAGACTGCAAATGTTGCAATTGTTCATTGTCCTCACTCTCTAGATGCCTCAGTCTCTCAGTTGCTTTTATTTCCAAATGTCTGGCCTCCAACTCAAGTCTGTGTAGCTCCAGATGGATTTTTAACTTCTCTGCAGAAAGGATGAGCTGTCCATTCTCTGAGTGTGGTACATCTCCACTGCCAGTCTGATCGTCCTCCTGGTTGCTATTTTCTGATGCAGCTGTGACCAAAGATGCAGTCTTGTCTGCCTTAGGTTTCCATGCACCAGTCCCCTAGCCTAGCGCACATCTCAACCAGCTGGCTCCTTGTCAGCTTACCGTACTCCTTTGCTGTCATGCTTGCCTGCTCTCCTTGACTGACTAAGCTAACAAAAGAAATAAAACAGTTGTGATCTGAACTCTGAGTCTTCATTTTGTGGCTGATTTAGAGTACAAAAACACCATTAGTGATCACTGTACACAAGCTACAAGAATTCACACTAACCACAACACTACAAGCCAATTAATATTTGCCAACCAGTTAATATGTGGTGTGGATATCCCACCACTGCCACCAATTAATATGTGATGCTCGTGCACTGGCCCAACAATCCAGGAGCTTCAGTCCTCACCACTAACACCAGTGAGAGGCATCCATATAGGGAAAAGATAATAAATACACACACGGTAAAGTACAATTTCCCTTAAGAGTACACAGAGATCAGTCAGTCTGGGGTTGGTTTCTCCCTTTCTGTCCGGGTCCCCAATAAGACTCCCCACTGGCACAGCTATAGTGTCCATATCTCGGCCTAGTGGGCAAGCTAAAACTTCCAGCACCCCCTGTCCAACCAGTGCTTCATGTCCCTGCCCCAGTAGCTGACACACGCACACTTTGCGATAAGAGTTGTGTACAAGCTCACAGACACTCCTGGGGAAGGCTGGCTGGCAAAGGTTCTTTAGCT
>NC_056732.1:1012798010-1012830252 GCF_019279795.1 Protopterus annectens
GTCAAGCTTCACATCAGTGTCCTGGAAGTGAGTGCAGTCCTATTAGTGTTGCAGGTGTCTCAAGATGCTGTCCCTCCAAGGATGGTTGCCATTCAGACAGACAATGTCAGTAGTTGGGTGCGTCAACAACCTGGGGAGGGGGGGGGATTTCCTTTCCTCTATGTCAAGAGGGTTTGAGAGCATGGCAATTGGCAATCTTTTACGGCCACTTCTTTCCGGGAGTGCATGTCCTGGGGAAGTCCAAAATGCTAAGAGATAAACTGAACAGGTCCATCTTACTTCCTTACGAGTGGTGACTGAAACGATTTTTCAACAATGTGGCCAGCGGTGCTGTGATCTGTTCACTTCCTTTTCTCGACTCCCAAGTACTTCAGGTACTTTCCCTGATACTCCCAGAGGGGAAATCGCAGATAGATTCTCTAATTCACAATTGGTCCCCCTGGGCTTTTTTACGCATTTCCTCCTACTTTAACTCCCAAATTTCTTTAGAAAGTCTCTCATTGGAAGAACAAGGTAGACCTTATTGCCCTGTTCTGGCTTCGACAAGTATGGTTTCCCTTCCTGTGGCCTAATCTAGTACACCCCCCTTAGATGTTGGATACATCCCCAGATATCCTGTTTCATCCATCAGAGATAACTCATCAGGACATTCAGTCCATCAGATTAACTGCATGGTTTCTCCACTTCCAGTGATAGCTGGGTAGTCCAGGCTTTCTTCCCCAGTTCGACATTTCCTCATATCCTCTCAGAAGGATTCTACTTGGAAGGTGTATAAGAGCAAATGGAAGATTCTCCCTTTGGGCATTCCAGAGACAATTAGATCCCTTTTCATCACCTATTCCATCTATACTAGACTTTCTTGCTTCTGTATGCAGCATCGGAGGTAGTTATTCTGCCGTAAAGTTCCAACTTGCATCCATCTAGAATTTTAATATAGGAGATAACCATTTGTACCTGGCATCATCTAGCTTATGTAAAGCCTTTCTCAAGGGTACGTTATTACTGCTGCCTGTGTTAAGGACCTCATGATTTAATGCATTCTGCTGAACAAGTAGGAAAACATACTTTACAATGTGGTTTTGATTCATTAGAGGCATCTTGCAGGGCTGCTGTCACTGGGTCTGTACTTAGAAGGCATGCTTGGCTTAAGGAGCAATCTTTGCCAGATCATGTTAAAGTTAAATTGCTGGATGCTCCCTTAAATCAAAACCGCCTGTTTGGCAACAAAGCAGAAGAAGCACTTAAAAAGATGGAGGAAAAAGCTAAATCTATGCAAACTGTTAGATTTCCTGCAAGTACAATCTCCCAGATTTAGTAGGCATTGGCCCTCTAAGAATTGGTCCTTTCCTGCCTCTTCCAGGCCTTCTCAGTCCAAACCCAGAACCAGTAGAACACCAATGCTTCAGTCCCAAGGTGCTCACAGGCCTAAACAATGGGGTGCTCCCACTTCCAAAGCAGGGAGTAGTAAGACTCCACCCTATCGTAAACTGTCTTAATGACTTAACTTTAAACTTTCCAAGCCCTGTTTAACTGACTGTTCCTTTAGGGGGAAAGATTGAACTGCATGCAAAAAATTGGGAACTCATTACCCAGGACAAATGGGTTTTAAATATAGTTTCCCAAGGATACATATTCCACTTCCACTCCTTACCAACCCTAATCGGCTTCCCATACCTACCCCCAAATCATTGGGGAGAGGCTCAAAAGCAATTTCTTTCTTTTAAGCATCAGAGCTATTCAACCCTTTTTCAGAAGAAGAATTGGGACAAGGTTTCTACTCAAGACTTTTCCTGGTACCCAGAAAAGACCATTCCTGGCATCCTATCCTGGATCTGTCTGTCCTAAACACTTTTTTGGTAATCCCAAAATTCAAGATGCTATCTCTTCATCAGCTGCTTCCCATGCTAGGCAAAGATGCCGGGTTGGTAACACCGGATGTAAAGGAAGCCTACCTGCACATTCCAGTAAGGGAATCTTGCAGAAGATACCTACGCTTCAGAGCAGGCTACATGCACGATCAGTTGTCTGCACTGCCCTTTGGCTTATCTACTGAGCCCAGGGTATTCACAAAGTGCCTAGCTGCAGTCATTGCATTTTGCAGGCAAAGAAATATTTAAATATACCTATACCTGGACGATTGTCTAATTCAGGCAGAAAGCCAGGACATACTATTAAATCATCTAGCATTTGTAAAGAAATTGCTAACTTTTGTGGGGTACACCATAAACGAAAAGAAATCACATCTTTTACCCTGCCAACAAATTGTATTCCTGGGAGCAAGCTTGAATACAACTTCCCAGATGGCCTACCTCACGCCAGAGAAAAAAGTTCATTTGACAGCTTACTTCAAACTACTGGCCACAAAGACCCAGCTATATCTGCAAGGAAAATTCTGCAAGTCCTGGGGTTCATGGCCTCCTGCATTCTACTAATTCCATATGCAAAACTGAATATGAGGAAACTACAATGGTATCTAAAAAGCCTATGTTGTCAACATTCTCAGATCTAGAATCAATTATTCCTAAAATACCTTTTCTACAGATAGAGTTCTTTTGGTGGGCAGAGGCCTGCCACTAAAACAAGGGACTGCCATTCACTCTACGCCCTGCCGCCCAAGCCCTAACAACAGACTCATCAGACTATGCATGGGGGACTCACTTGGCAGGGCAGTGCATTCAGGGCAAATGGAACCCAAGTCAAATGCACCTGCATATCAATCAAAAAGAAATGTTAGCTGTACAGTATGCTCTGACAGCCTTCAAAGACCACATTCTTCCAGGACAATTATTGGTAAAGATGGACAACACCACTGTTATGTGGTACATACGCAAGCAGGGGGGAACCCACTCATACCCTCTCTGCAGACTAGCTATGGCTCTGTGGAACACAGCCTTGAGCTGCCAAGTGCATCTACAGGCTCAATTCTTGCCATGAAAGCTAAACACTGGCAGAGGACCTAAGCAGAAATCTCATGGACTCACATAAGTGGAAACTGGAACCAAAGATATTCAACATGTTGAGAAACAAATGGAGGAGGCCAGAGATAGACCTGTTTGCCTCCCCCCAGAACTACCAATTGGATAAATTCTGCGCAATAACTCCCCGCAAACAAGCCTGGAAAGTAGATACCTTGTCCTTCACCTGGAAAAACCTATCAGTTTATGCCTTTCCACCTCTGCCTCTCCTCTCCAAGGTACTACTAAAGATCAAACAGGACAAACTAAGGACGATACTGATTGCATCAGACTGGCCACACCAACACTGGTACCCCCTTTTGCTCAGTGTGTCACTGCTGACACCATGGCACCTGCCTCAGATACCTGCCCTGAACCTGGCAGCCTGGCTAATTACCCGATCTCTCCCTTACCATCCCTCAGTAAGCAAGTGTCTGATGTCATTCTGGAGGCAAGGAGGCCTAGTACTAGAAAATCCTATGCTGAAAAATGGAAAAGATTCTGTTCCTGGAACCAAACTCAGGGCATGGGCACAGCAGCGCCCAGTTTACCTTAGATTCTCTAATACTTAACTGAGATGCTTCAAAAGGGCCTTTACTTTTCCTCCATCAAAATTCATGCCTCAGCCATTTCAGGTCATTACAACACAGAACCACTCCTCTTCTCTCATCCACTGCTGAAGCAGTTCCTCAGAGGGGCCAAAAACTTAAGACCACCCTGGAGAGCCCTTACATCAGCCTGGGACCTTAACTTTGTATTGGAAAAACTCACTCTACCTTTTTCTGAACCAGCTGCAAATACTGAGTTGAAATTTCTTTCGTGGAAAACTGCCTTCCTTTTGGCCATCACTTCAGCAAGAAGGGTGTCTGAATTACAGGCTGTCATGGCAGTGGAGCCTTTCATTATCTTTCATGCAGACAGGGTGTTCCTTAGGACCAATCCCTCTTTCAAGCCCAAGGTGGTATCCAGTTTGGCCCTTAATCAGTCTATTCATTTGCCATTCTTCTTTTCTAATCCACAGAACAAAGGGGAACAGATACTGCACTCCTTAGATGTGCACAGACAACTTAGGTTTTACTTGGACAGGACTAAACCTTTCAGGAAATCTGAACAGCTGCTGGTTGCATTTGCTGCAGCAGCAGAGGGGAAGGCCATTTCAAAGCAAACCATTTCTAAATGCATAAGCCACTGCATTCATTTCTGCTATAAGCACCATGGAAAACCTACCCCACAGGGGATAAGACCACATTCAACCAAGGCTGCATCTACCTCTACAGCCTTTCTCAGAGGTGTCCCTACCAGGGACATCCTAGAAGCTGCTACCTGGAGTTCTGTACATACCTTTACCAAGCATTGCCATTTGCCTATTTTCTCTAAATCCAGAGCTTGCTTTGCCACTGCAGTCTTGCAGGGCCTTATAGCTGGTCCTAATGCTATCTAATTACCTCCTCCCATCCTTAGCTTTGGGAATCTACCCAAATGTGATGACTGCAACAGTGAAACACTAAGAACATAGTACAGTTTTATACACTTACCATAAATGTAAATGTTCGAGTGTATTCACTGTTGCAGTCCTGGTTATCCTCTCTCCTGCCCCCTGACTTCTATTGACTGTACCTCTATTTTTGTTTACTATGCTTAAAGCTTTTTGGTGCATTTGCTTTTTTGTTGGAGGTGTAACCTTGTATATAATTGCTTCCCATTATGGGGGCACCTAACATCTGGGGCAAGAAAAACTGATGTAATGGCGTTGGCTGCATGCTTTATACTCCTGACTACCTGACGTCATGGAAGATGATACAGCAACCGCGCAGGACCCAAGACTTTGATAATCAGGCCGACTGAGGGCTACTGCAAGCAGATAACCCAAATGTGATTTCTGCAGCAGTGAATACACTCGAACATCTACATTTGTTAAATTTACACAACTGTACTTTAGCAATTCTCTCTAAGTTTCTTGTTGGTCATTCCAAAGTAAAATGCAGGACATTGTACACATCTGGTCATAGAAATCACATTTTTAGAATTACAATTACCATTAGGATTTCTGAGAAAGTCCGATTTCAGTATCGGATGTTTAAAGGATTTCTCGGTGTTTATATGCTGACAATAGACACACACATATTACTTCTGAAAGTCCCTTTCCTTGAACTTGTAAAACCAGCAGATGATTTTGGTTGTTCTTTATTACAAAGTTTGTTCTTCATGTTTACTGATCTTTTATACCCAAATGCTGGTTTGTTGTTGAAGAAATTACATAGCTGTGGTATTTGCATTTGCAATGGCCAATATTTAGTTGTAATTTGCTTAACTGCTGTGTTGTTACTGTTATGAGTCAGCATGCCTGTCAGTTTATTCTTTTTATATATAGTGTTATTAGAACATTGCTTACTATAAAAGATAGCTCTTGCATCTTTATTACATGTTGCAAAAATTTCATGCTTGATATTGCATATTTGTGTCTCGTCATTTCCTCTTTTAGTCAAGTTTTTAGCTGCAGAGTTAAGTTGTTCATTAAAGCATCAGAAGTTTTCAGCTTTGCTACTTTAAGCATCTGGTTTCTTACTAGTTTTTTCAACACATAAGGTAGATGCATGCTTGTATGATGCAAGTAGGTGTTACTCCCCCCCCCCTTTTTTTTTATGCAAAGTTACTTCATTCCTTCTATCTATGGTTTTAAATAACTTAATGTCCAGGAAATTGATCTCAGTATTAGAGCTTTCTTTTTTAAGAGTAAGAAAGTCAATAGTAGCAGATATATAATCGTAAAACTGATTAAGGGATGTTTCATACCATTGCCAGATGATAAATAAATCATCCACAAAACATTTAAAAAGCAGCACTTGCTCCTTAAATTGATTGTTATTCAAAATGTGCTCTCTTTCCCAGTTTAACATTACAATATTCGAGTATGTGTTAGCCATGGAGTGTCCATGGCTACTCCCTTTTCTTAGATGTAAAGTTGCTTCTGGAAAAGGAAAACATTGTTCTTTAATTGTTTGTGTCTTTCGGCTTTTCCCGGTTAGGGGTCACCACAGCGGAACTCCGGTCCGCTAATGATTGGCAGTAGATTTTTACGTGCTGGCTTGCCAGGCGTAACGCACAACTTTCAACGAAGGAACGCCCATTCATGCTTGTGTTCTTTAATATTATATTTAAAAGATCACAGAGAAGGCTTATTTGTGCCTGTGTATAATTGGTATATTCATGCAATTACTTAGCTGTCGAATGCACCTCAATTTCATGTGGTATCTTTGTAAATAAAGAATCGACATCAAATGTGAGAAATAGTCTTGTAAAGCATTGTCTTTTGACCAACTGGATAATTGAAGTAAAAAGTCATTGGTATCTTTAATAAAACAAATCTGTATAAGATGCCTACAATTAAGTTTGTTGTCTAGACACTTAGAAATTGATTCAGTCACCCACCCACCAACAGAAACTATAGGTCGCATTGGGGGTGTAAAACATGACTTGTGTATTTTTGGAATACCATCAATTGTGTGTTGTCGATGTGGTGACCAGTAAGTAACATTTCAATTTGTCATCAAAACATTCCATTGCATGTAACGATTGAATGAAATCAGTAACTGTTCTTATGATGTGCTAATGTTCAGTTCGTGAAATTTTACTATATTCATCTGTACTTAGCATTTGTGGTATAGTTTTAACATAGTACGAGGTGTTAAGAACAATGATGCCTCCGCCTTTATCAGCCCCTTTAACTACAATTTGCTCATTATTCTTTAATGAGCATATTGCTTCTAATTGTGCTTGTCTAATTATAGAAATATTTATGAAATTTATTGTGTTTATGTAAGTTATAAATTTCTTTCTCAACAATTTTTTTCAAATGCTTGTATGACTGCAGTATTTGGTGAAATGAAAGTGCTAATTCTTGTGTAAGGCATACATTCATTCATAGTACTAGTTCCGAACATAATTTTTAAATTGTGTTCTTGTGAAATATTTGATTTCCATAATGGGATAGAGAAAATTTAAATTTTGAGAGTTATATTTATAGGAAAGATACTTTCTGGAAAGAGTACCTTCATTGCAAAAGTAATCACCCTTATTTTATTAGGAAAAATATCCCTAGAGGCAGTTTATTAGAGCCTCAAGGATGATTACAAATGACATCAGATTTGAAGAAGAGGTTACATTTATAACCTCTCTGTTGGTTCAGAGAGGATATAAGGAAGTTATGTTATCAGAAACAACTAAAGAAATAACTGCCAAAAGAAGGTTGCTGTTTGAGCCCATTTTGTTTAAATGATTTTCCAATGTTAAAAATAGTAGAATTAGTGAATATGAAGTTGTTAGTGCAGATAAGACAAATGTTTGTTTTTTGGATATGTCATTTGATAACTCTGTCATTCGGGATGCTTTTAGCACCAATTGGAAAATATTGGAAGGTAATTTTGACCTAATTAGAGTTATTGACAATACCCCAAAGTTTGTGTATAGGAGAACAAATAGCTCCAATGTTTTATTACAGAAAGATAGTAGAAATATTTCTGCACCAATGATGGTTAAAAATAAAGGGACCTACAAATGTGGGTTTTGTTCTGCCTGTAGGTTTATTTTTAAAGGACCATACATTTCATTAGAACATATAAAATAAATTATTACAGTCCCAGGGAGGTTTACTTGTAAGACAAGAGGTCTGGTTTACATTAGTTTATGTTCAGGCTGTAATGCCTTATATGTGGGAATGACCACAAGGAGCTTAGAAAGGAGAATAAATGAGCACCAATATTTTATTAAAATAAAATATGAGAAGAATGCTTTATATATAAGCATTCTATATTATGCAAAAAAAATATAAAAAGTTTTTTGTTTTCTGTACTTGAATTAGTTCCACCAGACTTAAGGGGTGGAAGTTATAGGAATAGAGCAGAGGTTAAAGAAGCAAAATGGCTACTTAAATTAAAGACAGATAGGTATACAGAGTTTAAACTATTCTGTTAATGTTGTCTTTTGGCTTTTCCCGGTTAGGGGTTGCCACAGCGGAACTCTGGTCCGCTAATGATTGGCAGTAGATTTTCACAGTGCCGAGTTGCCAGCTTGATGCCCAACCTTCAATGAAGGCACACCCATTCATGCATGTCTTTCGGAACGCCACTTGACCCATGGGGAGGACGTGCAGACTCTGCACAGAAGACACTCCCCGCACACTAGCTGAGAATCGAACGAGAGAACGTCTTGCTGTGAGGCAACAACGCTACCGCTGCACCACCGCGGGAATAAACTATTCTGTTAATATAAAATGTTTAAAAAAAAATAAGAGATTGAAGGTATTTAAGTGATGCTGTTTAAAATGAATAGGTATTTGGGGTTAGTACCTGTATTTTCGCTGTCATTAATTTCTCTTTAAATACTTTGCAGTTGAACTTTTAATTGAATAATTGAATGTGTTTTTATTGGATGGTTTAGTATATAAAACCTATTTCATTTGTTTTAAAAGTTTCTGATGAAGTCTTTTTGAGCGAAAGCAGTGAATTAAAGAATTTTGACACTAATTCCGTTTTTATTGTCTCTAACTGCACTCTGTCATAGTGGTTGTTTGTTGTTTAAGTTTTATTTTACCACTTTTGGAACGGTCTTATTTCGCTATTTTTATTTACTCGTATGTGTACTTCTCTTTCAAAGAAGCTGTCTACATCCCAGTTAATCTTATTCCTTTTTAAATAAATGTGAGATGAATTAAAAAAAAAAATCATACAAAATAATAGGAAATGTGTAGTAAAGAAAACCCAACTTGAGGCCAAGCAGTTAAATGGATATATTGGGTTCTGTTGCGGATAAATGCTAAACCACATTTCTATTGAAATACTGAGGGGTTCATTTATAAATTGTACTCTTAATATAGTTTCTTAAGTTTTGAGTAGGGATAACTCGTGTTAAATTTAACTATGTTATGTATTAGAAAGAACAGTACAACTCTCATCACTAAAAATTCACATGTTAACTGTAAGTATAGTTCTTGAAGTATTCCATGAGACTTCAGTTTTTATTTACATGTAAGAACACACAAAATATTTGTATATTGCTGGATGCTTGCAAGGTGCTGGTTAAAGTCCATCACTTGTCTTGAGTTACCCTGTCTAGGAAGATAGATGGTTACTTTTTAATGGTTTGACTGTTTCTAATACTGTTATATGGTATATATGGTAGTGCAAAGTTATCTCTTGGTTGATAGTCCAAAATTGATTGTGTGGTGGAGTCTGAGTCATTCACAAGGTGCAGTAAGGTAGCTATGATGATGTGTAAGAAAAGAAGAAAAGTTAATGAATTACTAAGTCTTAATGTTGTGGAGGTTAAAAACAGTTTGGAAAGTAGAGGAGGAAGTAAAATTCCTGCATAGCTAGCAGGTAGCTTTGAAAACTGAAAGTTAGCGAATGTGCAAGTTGTGAGAAAAAGGAGACAAACTGGTAATGTTGCTTGAGCAGATAAAATAGTGTTTAATTAGATAGAAGAAAAGGCTAACAAGTGAAATTTAAGACTTTAATGAGTTACAGAAGGCAGGAAGTGCAAACAATTGTTGCAGCATGTAAACTTAAAACAGCATAGTAGATTGGGTTCACAAAAGAATGCCTGAGAAAAGCACTGATTAAATGTTGACCTTTTTTTCTGGATTTTGAGCTTAAAACATGGGAAACCCAGATTGATGATAACTATATTTCTGACCTACTGTGATAAGCAATAGATACTGTTGAAACTGAAAACAAGTTTGGAAGTTTTCAATGTCAAGCAGACTGGTGTTTTTGGAGTATGATTATCTGGAAATGATCTTGAAGAACTGATTGAGATTTGTGTGTGATACCAGAGTGTAATATGTGGAGAAAAGTGAAATTTTAATTGTTTCCAGAAGTTTTGAAGGTGTTATAGGGTGGGAAAGTATTGCTTTTCCTAAGTTCAGATGAAGGAATTTGTAAAATAGGAGTTGCCTTTTAAATTAGCACAGTTTACAAACCCAATAAAAGGACAAAGAAGCATTTTTTGTCAGAAATACTGGAGAAGTGGAAGATGAGTGGTAGGAAAGATCAAACTCAAGAGATGCATTCGTTTTTGTGTTCTGTTCCAGGTACAAGATGGCTGAAGAGACTGAAAAGTTCTGATTTAGAGAGTTCACCGGATAACATTGTGGGTTTGTTGTTAATATGCAAGTCACTTGAAATATGGGAAGGAAAGCTTCCTTTTCTTTACAAAAGAAAACAGTCTTAAAAGATTCAAATTGCTGAGGATACCAAAAGACAGGGACACAAATAATGAAATAAACACTTCAGTAAAATTAATGAAACAAATAGTATTATAGTAAACTGTTTTGATTTAACATGCCACTAAAAGGACTTGAGACTTCATCAGACTATCTATGCTCATGTAATTAAGGTTTAAATAACCCAATTTAAAATCACATGATTAGATCACATGACCACATTTCTTTTTAAGGCGTTTTAAATACACAAAATTAACTGAATTGTTTATAATTACAGGCATCTAATTTCATTTGCCATGTGTACTCCAGACATTTCAAAAATTATCTCTACTGCCACTTCTAACAAGTGTGATCAAGTAAAACCGTAAAACTTTTTGAAGCCTCTAATTACATTTGAATGCTTACAAAGTGCATTCATAATATTGATATGGCTGATTGCATAATTTTGCTCATAAGGTGTACCATTTAACCTTCTGTTAGTTTTTCCTGTGTAGTGGGACTCTGATGAGGAGCTAGTGGTAATATGTACCATATATGTAGGCTTGTTAAGTGCAGTGTAACTGTGCACTGTATTTCATGTCAGTGTTGTCACAGTAAACATTTGGCCCTTTATTTATGAACCTATGCATACTGTAGCTGATGGGTGCCCGTTTTTAACTGGTCCACTCCATCCTTTTGTGTTTCCCCCATCATTCTCTAGGAAACTCTTCAAATTCTTTAAGATTTCACCAGTATATATTAATACTTCAGTACTTCCTGAAAGGATTTTCAAGAATTCTCAGAAATTTCATGGGAGGTTCATTGATGACCTCACGATACTAAGACAAAGCATAAATGCTCAAATATTAAGATGTCTTGGGTTATGGCAAACCATCTGAAGAGAGGAATTATTTCTTGATATTAAAATTTACTTTAAAAGAATTTATAGACACTACTACACCTGATGTTAAAGCCAATCTTGATTTGTGCTGCTTAAGTAGCTTCAGAAGTTATATACTTATCCTTATAATGTTATTGATTTGAAACACTTTCTGATTTTTCTTTAAATGTTGGAATTTGTAAGTTTCTTTTAGTTCATGCATGTAGTGTGCCAATCATAACTAACTTGTGTCTTCCTTATCTCGTGGAGGCTTTGAGAATGTAAGTATTAAGAGGTACATAATGCTCATTCAGTTGAATTCATTTGGTCTTTTGAGACATCATTTGAATTATTCAGTTGATGTCTCAAAGGACAAATATAAAACTATTTTAAGTAATGCTGTCGTACTGATAATTTCACAGTAAAGGCTGACATATTAAGATGAAGGTAAAGTACTTAAGCATCAAAGAGTGAGGAGATCAAATAAACCAACTGATTTGGTTAAGTACTGTAAGTACAAGAATGGATTAGTACTGTAATTTAAATGTTTGTTGAATTGGTAGAGTTTGCCGTATTATACGCAAGTGTCAGCTTTGCATAGAAGATTGATTTGTTTTTGGCTATAAAATTTGTATGTGAATTAAAAAAAAATGACAGCATAGCTGAAGGATATATGCAAGTTGAAAGATAGCTGTAGAACAGAATCCCAGTAAGAGAGGGCAGTGACTTATTATTGTGACACAGATGTGGAAAGTAAACATCATTAAAATTGAGAAGAAATGAAGGATACATTATTTGGAGGCTGTGCTTTTTATTATTCTGTTTGCTGCACTGTCCAAATGAGTTAGAGTTCTATGTAAGAGTGTATAGAGAGAGAGTGGACTTGCATGAGTGTAAAGAGATGACTCGTCATGCTAGTTTTACTTTACAGACAGATGGTGATTAGCTAGAAAGAGATAAAACAGTATGTCGGGGATTGTAGAAGTGTTTCTTCATCCCTCATTGATTATTTTGCTGAGTGGTTGAGGTGGAGTATAACCTGGTAAAAAATATAATTAGAAAATGTTGGCTGAGTAGAGGAAAAGGCAGAAGTATAGATATAGATGAAAATTATATGAATTGAATGTACTAGCTATGCTAATTGGTTTTATAAGCCAGAGGTATACTCTGATAGATATTTGCTACTCCTGTGTATCAGTGTAGATGGATGGTATGCCTTGTAAATGTGCTAATAAAATGCAATAGTGAAAACAGACACCTGTCCAGATTAAGGGTGTGTGCAATGGATGACTTTGTTGGTGAGTGAGGACATTTTATGTATATGTGTATATATGTACGTGTGTATGTCTGTGTGTGTATGTATATATATCTATATGTCCTTCTATTTCTTTGTTGCAGTATTCTTAGATTTCCCGCCTCAGGCGACCCGACATTGGCTCCTATACAGAAGCTTAAGCCTGGTTTCTGTAGGTGCGTGGGATGTCACACGTAGGGCCATAAACCAGGGACCTTAAATGTGATGTCTGCATGCACAGACCTCAGAACTTTTCAGCCGCAGACGACGTCACATCATTTGCTTCTCTCCTATTCTCGAAGAGTTCTAAAAGCGAAGTACCCCGTTGGGGAAACCTTTTTGTTCTTTGCTTGAGCTTGGTTAGCTGTAGTTAATATTAGCTCATGTATATGTATGTGTGTGTGTATATGTCTATATATATATATATATATATATATACACACACACACACACACACACATATGGGATCACTACGGAATACCGAAATTCCACAATCCCAAAATTCTGAATCCCGAGGACCAGAATCTCGAGATTGTGGAATCTCAAAACTTAACAAAAAAAAATAAAAGAGAGAGTAAAACGTAAGATGCTCTTGCACTAGCCCAGCAATCAAGGAACCTCAATCGTCACCACTGTCCACATAGGGAAAGGATAATAAATAAACACACAGTAAAGTACAGTTTCCCTTAAGAGCACACAGATCACAGTCAGTCTGGGGCTGGTTTCTCCCTTTCTCTCCAGTTCCCCAATAAGACTTCCCATTGGCAAAGCTATAGGGTCCAGATCTCAGCTTAGTGGACAAGCTAAAACCTCCAGCACCCTCTGTCCAATCAGTGCTTCGTGTCTCTCTCCAAGTAGCTGACACACACACATTGTGAGATGAGTTGTATGCAACCACACAGCCACTCCTGGGGAAGGCTGGCACAGGTTCTCCAGCTGTGCCCCTTTTCTGCCCAGTCTAAAATGTAGTACCAGCTGCCGCCAGCCATTAATATCAGCTACTCAGTGTCCCTTCTGAAAGGGTGTCCAGTCATTACTGTGCAATATTATTATCCAAATGGTAAGTGTGACTGGACAGTCAAGGCTTATTAGAGTAACTTGGTACAGTATCACTATATACATGCAATGTTCTTTAGAGCTTAAATTAACTCTACATAAAACAGCCACAGTTGAAAGGTTTACAAATTTTTAATAATAAATAATAAAAACACAAGACAATACTTCTTACTACACAGTGCTAGTCAAGAGTTCATATGTCACAGAGAAATACCTAAAATAATACCGTAGAAAAGTTCTAACATCAACACAGAAAACACTTAGTCTGTTTCTAAGAGAAAACACAGATGTTCATCATGTTTCACTGTTGCAGTCCTAACAAATGGGTTATCCGGCTCCTGGTAGTCTTCAATCGGCCAGAACACCAAAAGTAAGTAAATATGATGTCAGCTGTCGGTTGTAAAGGACACCGGGACGTATGACAGAAAAGGAGGCAGCCGACGTCACTTCCTCAGTCTTCCTTGCCGCGGAGCCCCAAGCAGAAACATTTCGTAGATGAGTGCTGGTCGGCAGTTTACCTTTTTCCGTTTCCAACTACAAAGTTGAAGTCCACTACAGCTAAGTACCCCATTGGGGATCCTCTTTTCTTGCCTTAACGAATGCCAGAAAAGGTTAATTGTCTTACCTGTGGAAAGCAGATTCCCCATAGAGATTTTCATTCCCATTGTGTTATTTGTCTAGGACTTGACCACGACATTCCTAATTGTGATCTCTGTACCTCCTTTTATCCACATACTATTCGTCGTCGGGCTAAGCTTTTAGCTAAACATTTGGAGTTTGGCCTAATTTGTCGGTATGGCGTCCGCTGGTCTTCAGACTTTGGATATACCCAAGAAACGTAAGGATAAGTACCACGACAGTCTTCAGAAGGCTAAGTCCTCGGATGATGTTAGGATGGTTGTCAGTCATGCGGTAGCCAGTAAGGTGCCTTTGCAGCCCCTGCAGTCCACGGATTTCCAACCGCAGGCCTCCATTTTGCCTACTGACCTCTCGCCTGTTGCCTCTTCAGCTGGATCCAGAGCCACTAAGCTGACGCCGATGTCCAAGGCCTCCATTCTTTGTTCAGTCAGCAAGCTCTTACCGATGACCTCTACTGCGACTTCGGTGGGTGCCAAACCCCCCACCCCCCTGGAGTCCTTTAGACTTGCAGGTAAATCTTCCAGTCGTAAGCCTGTGAAAAAGCTAGCTCCAGTTTCTTCTCTTTCTCCTCAATCCCAGATGGTTAAAATGGCTAATGATCTTTTGACCCTTATTAGAGGTTCACAGCCTCCTCCTCCTAAAAGGAGCAGGGATGTTTCTCCTGAGACTTTCTTTTTCTGGCTCTGATTCTTCTAGCATTTCTGCTGATGAAGAGGAAGTGTCTCAGGCTTTTTCTCTTTATGAGGATTCTAATGCAGAAGAGTCCATCCCTTCTGCTCCTCCCCCAGAGGGTTTCTCTTTTAGTGATACTTTGAATGCTCTCAGGGAGCATTTTAAATGGGAAAGTCAGGACTATCCCCATTCTGAGAAAAGGATTAGGGAGTTTTTGGATTTACCTCAGCATAAGCCTCTGGCTATTCCCCCAGTGTTGGAAGTGGTTGATGATGTTTTCCTGGAAAATTCCTTAACTCCAAATTCAGTTCCTCCTGCTCCCAGGAAACCTGCCAGGTACTATAGGGTCCCTGATTCTCATCTGTTTCTTTTCAGGAAGCCGTTGGCTGATCCTGAGGTTATTTCTCAAGGCCCTAAAGGAGTTAAGGCCACTGTTACTAAAAATCCTGTTCCTTCTTACAGGGAATCTAGGAAACTTGATAGGTGGGGTAAAAATGTTTATACCTCTGCCACTCTTGCTATTAGGTCTACTAATTGTCTTTTTCATATGCTGAAGTACCAGCAGCACACCTTGGAGGCTATTAATTGTAGGATAGTAAGTGTGCCTCTTTTGGCGGAGAGTAAGGATATGCAGGAGTTGCTGAATTCTGCCAGTATTGTCAATAAACATTCTTTACATTGTAGTTTTGACATTCTAAAAGCATCCTGCAGGGCTACAGCTACTGAATCTGTTATTAGAAGGCATGCTTGGCTCAAGGAACAGCCCCTTCCAGAGCCTGTCAAGGCTAAGGTGTTAGACGTACCTTTGCATAATGACAGTCTTTTTGGCAGCAAAGCAGAGGAAGTGCTCAAGAAGATGGAGGATAAGGCCAAATCTATGCAAACTGTTATAAGGATTTTCTGCAAGTTCAACCTCCTCGCTTTAGCAGGAATTACCCTTCTAAGAGTTGGATATTTCCTGATACCAGCAGACAGAACCATTCAAGGACTAGAGGTTACAAATCCTCTAGGGGGCAGGCAACTAACCCTCAAAGGTCTAAGCATTGGCAGGCTTCCACTTCCAAGGCGGGAAGTTCTAAGCCTGCATCTCAATCAAAACACTGTCAATGCCAACTTCTGCCTGTTCTTGCCTGCCTGAAGAGTCCTTTAGGGGAAAGGTTGGCCCTTTTTGCAAATGTCTGGGCCACTATCACGGATGACAGATGGGTACTCAGAACTGTATCCCTAGGCCACAAATTTTCTTTCCACACCTTTCCAGTTCCCAAAGGCTTCCTGGATGCTCCTCCAAACCAAAGGGCAGAAGTAGGAAAAACAAATTTCATCTCTGTTTCTTCTGGGAGCAATATAATCCGTTCCTATTCAGCAGGTAGGCCAGGGTTTCTATTTCCAGACTTTCCTAGTTCCAAAAAAGAAGGCACCTGGCATCCTATCCTAGATCTGTCCATTCTGAACTCTTTCTTGATAATTCCAAAGTTCAAAATGCTCACTCTGCATCAGTTGCTGCCAATGTTAGAAAAGGATTCCTGGCTGGTAACTTTGGATCTCAAAGAAGCTTATCTGAACATCCCTATCAGGGAAAGTTGCAGGCAATACCTTCGTTTCAGGGTGGGCAAGCAACATTATCAATTCTATGCACTGCCCTTTGGCTTATCTACTGCTCCCAGAGTTTTCACAAAGTGCCTGGATCCAGTCATTGCTTTTTGCAGGCAGAAGAAAATTCATATTTATCCATACTTGGACGACTATCTGATTCAAGCAAATTCTCAGGAACAGCTGTTAAAGGATCTAGAATTCGTAAAGACTCTTCTCTCTTCCTTGGGTTACACACTCAATGAGGAAAAATCAAAAATCCTGGGAGGAAGTCTGTACACAGCCACCCAGATGATACATCTCACTCAGGAGAAGCAGACAACTCTTTCAGTTTACTTCAAGGACTTTGCAGGCCTGTCCCAGCTCCCTGCAAGCTCTGGGATACATGGCCTCTTGCATTCTCATAATTCCATATGCAAGACTGCATATGAGGAAATTGCAATGATACCTCAAGAACATTTGGTGTCAACCCACACAGGACCTGGATATAATGATTCCTCTACTTCCATTTCTGCAGACAGAGTTTCTGTGGTGGGCAACAGCCTGTCTACAAAACAAAGGCATGCCTTTTTGCCCACCTCCTGCCACTCAAGTTCTTACCACAATGCATCGGACTACGCCTGGGGAGCACACCTGGATGGCAGATGCATACAGGGACGTTGGACTGCCCAGCAGATGCACCTGCATATAAATCTAAAGGAGTTGATTGCAGTTCAGCAGGCCTTAGCTAGCTTTCAAGCATCTTCTTTCTCCAGAGACCCTGCTCGTCAGGGCAGACAACACCACAGTAATGTGGTACATCAACAAGCAGGGAGGGACTCATTCTTACCCCATGTGCAGGCAGAGCATTAATCTTTGGTCCATAGCAGCACCTCTGGGTCTGCATCTCCTAGCTCAATTCCGTCCAGGAAGGCTCAGTGTTTTGGCAAACCAGTTGAGCAGACAAACTCTGGATCCGCAGTAGTGGCAGTTGAACAGAACAGTCTTTTACAGCATCGTTCAGAGTTGGGGCACACTGCAGGTGGATCTTTTCTCCTTCATAGACAACCATCTTCTACCTCTTTTTTTGCACCAGACAGCATCACAGCAGAGCCCGGAGAGTGGATGCTCTGTCCTTCCCTTGGACGCTTCTGTCAGTTTATGCCTTCCCTCCTCTTCCTCCTCTTACCAGAGCATTACTGAAGATCAGGGATGAACGACCAAGGACTATTCTCATAGCTCTGAACTGGCCCAGACAACATTGGTGTCCACTGCTTCACAGTCTCTCTCAACTTCCTCCTTGGCATCTTCCTCTGAAGCCAGATCTTTTGGTTCAGGAAGGGGGAAAAATTCTACATCCTCATCTTCAGTCTCTACATTTGGCAGCATAGCTCATTGTATGACTCCTCCCTTTTCTTCTCTTTCCCAGTAGGTAGTTGACGTGCTGAAGGGAGGCCAGGAGGCCTAGCACTTGGAAGTCCTACACTGGAAAATGTGAAACATTCTCTCATTGGATGCAGGCTAGAGGGGACTCTTCTTCTCGGCCTACCCTTCCTGTGATCCTGGAATACCTGGCTGATTTGCTTCAGGGTGGTCTTTCTTTTTCCTCTATCAAGATCCATGCTTCAGCCATTTCTGTTCATTGTTCTTTTGAACAACCCATTTTCTCTCATCCCCTGATGAAAATGTTTCTCAGAGTTGCTTGCAACTTAAAACCTTCCAGAAGGGCACCTACTGCAGCCTGGGATCTTAATTTTGTCTTGGAGAAACTCAGTCTTCCTCCTTTTGAGCCAGCTGCCAATGCAGATTTAAATCTTCTCTCTTAGAAGACTGCCTTCCTCTTGGCTATAACTTCAACAAGGAGGGTTTCGGAGCTGCAAGCTTTGATGGCTGTGGAGTCCTTTCTTATTTTCCATGCAGATAGGGTCTCTTTAAGAACCACCCCCTCCTTTATGCCTAAGGTGGTTTCTAGCCTGACTCTTAATCAGTCCATACACCTTCCTACCTTCTTTCCTAATCCTCGAAATAGAGGTAAAAGGATCCTACATTCTCTTGATGTGCACAGACAGCTCAGGTTTTACCTGAACAGGACTAAAGACCTTTGGAAATCAGCACAGTTATTGGTCAGTTTTGCCCCTGGAGCCCAGGACATGGGTATTTCTAAGCAAATCATTTCTAAATGGGTTGCACATTGTATCACTTTTTGTTACTCCTTTCATGGCAAGGTTCCTCCTCAAGGGGTTAGGACCCACTCAAATATAGCAGCTTCCACTTTCCACATGGTCTTCTGTTCACACTTTCACAAAACATTATAATTTGCCTTTTTTTCTAGAGCCGGGGCAGGGTTTTGCCACTGCTGATGTTCTTCGTGTTTCACTGTTGCAGTCATTACATTTGGGGTTACCTGCCTGCAGGTAGCCCTCAGCCGGCCTGAATACCAGAGTCTTGGATTCCTGCGTCGGATGCTGTCCCTCCTTCCATGGTGTCAGGTCGTCAGGGGTATAAAACATCCAGCCGATGCCATTACATCAGTCTTTCTTGCTGTGCGGTGCCCAAAGCAGAAACAGTTCGCAAGTGCTGGTCGGCCGACTCCTGAAATTTTTGTTTTCGTGTTTTAGAACTGAAGTCTTCAAAAAGCTAAGTACCCCGTTGGGGATCCTTTTTCTTGTTCTAAACCAATGTCAGTAAAAGTTAACAATTGTATTACCTGTGGAAAGTAAATACCTCAAAGATTTTCATTCGTACTGGATTCCTTGCTTAGGCTCAGATCATGACGTCCCTCGCTGTCGGTTTTTGCCTTATTCAACCCCAGAAGTATTCGTCTTTGGTCTGTTTTTGCAGCAAATTATTTTGGTACTCTGTTTAACTATCCAGAAATGGCTTCGGTAAGCCATCCGACTACCGATATTCCAAAAAAAGTAAGGATAAAGACAGAGACAGAGCGCATAAGTCCAAAACTGCCGACAAAACTGCAGACAACGCTTCCGTTAAGCTAGTCACCAGTTCGCTGGTACTCAAGTGCTTTCACAGCCCCTGATACCCACTACTTCAGATTTGCAGGCCTCTACCGAGACCCATTCGGAGTCCGGTATGCTGCGAAATGCTTCTTCGACTATGGAACCTGCGGATGTCTCTACCTTGGATGGGTTCGGAGCCGCTGTGCAGGCACCGGCTTCTGAGGATGTATTCTGGCCTACAGATTTGCATTTTAAACCGACGCCATCTTCTTTATCAATGCCTAAAACTCGACCTACGCCTAGAAAACTGACGTTCAAACCGCATGGTCAGGCCCATATGCCTAAAAAACAAATGCTTAGAATGGCTGAAGACCTTGTTACTTTCATTAGAGGAAGCAAGCCCTTCCCCCTCTAAGAGACCTAGAACTGATTTTCCTTCTGATTCTTCTGATCAGAATTCTGAAATTTGTGTTTCTTCTGATTACCAGGATTTGCCCCCATCTACCTATGAAGATTCGGATGCAGAGGATTCCATTCCCTCTGCTTCCCCTCCAGAAGATTTTTCTTTTGGTGAAACCTTGCACACTGTTAGGGAGCATTTCCACTGGGAAAGCCAGGATTACTCTGACTCCAAAAAGAGGCTTAGGGAATTCTTACTCCTCCCTCAACACAGGCCTTTAGCTATTCCTCCTGTTCTGGACATTGTAGATGATACCTTCTTGGAATCAAGCCTGGCCCCAGACACTTTACCTCCAGCTCCAAGAAAACCTGACAGGTATTGCAGAGTACCTGACTCCCACAAGTTCCTTTTCAAGAATCCTACTGCGGATCCAGAGACCATTTCCCAAGAACCAAAAGGCATTAAGGCTGCTGCTGCCAAAAACACTACCACCTCTGATAGAGCTGCCAGGGCCTTGGACAGATGGGGTAAGAAGGTATACACTTCTGCTACTTTGGCCATTAGGGCCTTAAATTGCCAGTTTCATATGTTAAAGTATTAGCAGCATATTATGGGACTACTTAAACAGAAAATGATGTTGATTCCTGACTGTGCTGAACATAAAGAATTACAGGATTTAATGCATTCTGCTGAACAAGTTGGTAAACATACTTTGCAATGTGGTTTTGACTCTTCAGAAGCTTCTATCAGGGCTGCTGTCACTGGAACTGTACTTAGAAGGCATGCTTGGCTTAAGGAGCAAAACTTGCCAGATCATGTTAAAGCTAAATTACTGGATGCTCCCTTAAACCAAAATCGCCTGTTTGGCAACAAGGCAGAAGAAGTCCTTACAAAGATGGAGGAAAAAGCTAAATCTATGCTAACTGTTAAAGATTTCCTGCAAGTACAGCCTCCCAGATTTAGTAGGCATTGGCCTTCTAAGAATTGGTCCTTTCCAGCCTCTTCCAGGCTTTCTCAGTCCAAACCCAGGAACAGCAGTCCACCTAGGTTACAGTCTCGGGCTAAACACAGGCCTAAGCAGTGGAGGACTTCCACTTGCAAAGCTGGAAGTAGTAAGACACCCCCCCATGGAAAAATGTCACAATGACTTAACCTTAACCCTTCCAAGCCCTGCTCACCTGCCTGCTCCCTTAGGAGGAAATCTCAACCTGCATGCAAAAAACTGGGAACTCCTTACCCAGGACAAATGGGTTTTAAATATAGTTTTCCAAGGATACAGATTCCACTTCCACACTTTACCAACCCCAAATGGTTGGCCAGACCTACCCCCAAGTCGTTGGGCAGAGACTCAACAGCAGGTTCTCTCTCTTCTAAGTATCAGGGCTATTCATCCTGTCCCAGCAGAAGAAAGGAGACAAGGTTTTTACTCAAGACTTTTCCTGGTACCCAGAAAAGACAGCTCCTGGCGTCCTATCCTGGACCTCGCTATTCTAAATACCTTTTTGGTAATCCCAAAATTCAAAATGCTAACACTTCAACAGCTGCTTCCTGTGCTAGGCAAAGATGCCTGGTTGGCAAACTCAGACTTAAAGGAAGCTTACCTGCACATTCCAATAAGGGAATCTTGCAGGAAATACCTACGCTTCAGAGCAGGCTTCATGCACTGTCAGATGTTCTTCGTGTTTCACTATTGCAGTCATTACATTTGGGTAATCTCCTGGCAGGTTGCCGTCAGTCGGCCTGAATTCCAAAGTCTTGGGTCCTGTGTCGGTTGCTGTCTCCTCTTCCATGACGTCATGGGTATAAGACATGCAGCCGACGCCATTTTCTTTAGTCATTCTTCCTGTGCTGTGCCTGAAGCAGAAGCATTTCGCAAGTGCTGGTCGGCCAACTACTGAAATATTCGAGTTTGAGTTTCAGAACTGAAGTCTTCACTAAGGCTAAGTACGCCATTGGGGAAACATTTTTCTTGCTCCATACCGATGTCAGAAAAAGTTAATAATTGTATTACTCATGGGAAGCAAATAACTCATAAGGATTTCCATTTATACTGTATTCCTTGCCTAGGCCCTGATCACAACGTGCCTGGCTGTCTGTTTTGTGCTAGCTTAACCAATGCACTATTAAGCGTCAGTATATTTTTGCTTCAGAGTATTTTAGAAACAGATGTAACTGCCCAGAAATGTCGTCAGATACCAATCCGACTACTGGAGTACATAAAAAACGCAAAGAAAAGGACAGAAACAGTTGAGATCCAAAACTGATGAAGCTTCTCCTAAGCCAGTCGCTGGTTTGCCGGTGGTCAGTGAGGTGCTTTCGCAGCCCCTGATACCCACTACTTTCGAGTCGCAGGCCT
Organism: Protopterus annectens; assembly: GCF_019279795.1. Classification (NCBI taxonomy): domain Eukaryota; kingdom Metazoa; phylum Chordata; order Ceratodontiformes; family Protopteridae; genus Protopterus; species Protopterus annectens. The sequence goes on from NC_056732.1 coordinate 1,012,819,986, forward strand.
CTACTGACACCCATGTGGAGTCCGGCATGCCGCAAGATACTCAAGGTATTGGACCGACGGATGCACCTCCTTCGGATGGGTCCGGAGCCACTGAGCAGGCACCGGCTTCTGAGGGTGTATTCAGACCTCAACATTTGTATATCAAACTGACGACAGCTGCAAAAACAAAGACAAAAGCAACTTCTAAAACTAAAAAAACGACGCATGAGCCACGTGCGCAGGCCTCTATGCCTAAAAAACAGATGATCAAAATGGCTGAAGACCTTATTACCTTGATCAGGGGTACCAGTCTCCCTCCATATAAGAGGCCTAGGCAAGACAGTGATTATGAATCTTCAGATCAGGTTTCTATTTCTTCTGATTACTTATTGTTAAAAAAATAATTCTATTCAGTTTGGCAAAGAGCTTTTTCACCAATGCAGTGGCATAGCTACGGGGGCCACCATGGCACTGGCCTTCACAAACTTAGCCTTGGGATGGTGGGAGGCATGTGGTTATAAGAGCTGCAGTTTTCAAACTTAAAATTTTATAAACATTTTATGATTTTTTTTTTTGTTTGTTTGGAAAGGTAAAACAAGTTCAGTTTATGAATGTATACAGTCTGAACAACTGTTAAACACTAGCAAGTGCTTTTCAAGTTTTACTTTAGGTAATTTAGGGTATAAATTTGACTTTCTAGACATAAAGTAGATTCTTGATAATGAAAATAAGAAATGTAATTCTTCTATTGACAAAGAAAGCCAACTTTTGTAAACAATTACGTGCACTATAGTAGTGTTCATCCGTTAGCCATGAAAAAGAATGTGGCTAGAGGACAATTTATTCAGTTGTCCAGGTTGAACTATGATCGTGTATTCAGGGAGGAATGCCATTTTATGAAATAATTGTTTCTACAGAGAGGGTTTGAAGCCAAAATTTTTGATGAATTTATTTTTGAGATCAATGAGCTTTATTTGTGGAAATGTTAATAGTCAAACAATTAAAAATGTGGTGACTGAAAACTGTATAATTATTAAAAGAACCCAGAATTGACTCAACTACCTTTGTTTTAAAAAACAGGGATTTAACTTGAAAAAACAGGTTAGAAAACAAAGTTTATAATTCACCTAGCAGTAAACCAAATGGATTTTTTCATGGAGACAATGTTGTATACATAGATTATTCACAACAGCACTTATTTAGACCTTGGTCACATGAATAAAGCATATGGAGAGCAAAAACATTATAATTGTCAGCCTAGAGGGGTGGTATATGTTGCTAAATGCAAGGGTTTTTATGTAGGTAAAACCCCTAGAAAATTCTTGCTGCATAAATATGAGCATGTTTGATCTGTAAAATGGAAAGATCAAAGCAGTGCACTATACAAGCATTCCAAAGTATGTACATTCAAAAAAAAATGTTTTTGTTTGTTTTGGAGCAGGAAAGTACAGCTGTGTAGAACAGTAGATATTCGAATGATCACTGCTGCAGTAGACTTGGCTATGTGGGTTATATCCTGCATATAGGATACAACAGCTGGCCAGCTTCTAAAGCTTCGGGGCACTTTCCGTGCCCCAAACCATTAGTCAGCTCTAGATGAGCTGACTGACAGTTTTGGGCACCAAGCCCTTCAGAACTTTCATGCCAGCAGAGATAGGGAGGCTGAGCCCTGAAAGGACAATGCTAGGAACAATCAAAAATAAGTGTGCATACCTTGGCATAAACAATACAATACAATAAAAAACAAGGATGACAGTGGGACAGATTGGCTGCTGCAGCAGTAACAATTCGAACATCTTATTATGGTAAGCTTACTTGCACAACAGTACTATGTTCATGATGTGAAGCCACGGTGGTACAGCGGTAGCATTGTTGCCTCACAGCAAGATGTTCTCCTGTTCGATTCTCGGCTGGAGTACCTTCTGCGTGGAGTCTGCATGTCCTCCCTGCGATCGATTGGCCTCCGAAAGACATGCGTGAAGGGGCGCGCCTTCGCCGAAGGTCGGGCTGACAACTCGGCACCATAGAAATCTACTGCCAATCATTAGCGGACCGGAGTTCCGCTCTGGCGACCCCTAACTGGGAAAAGCCAAAAAGACAAACTCTTCTGATCAGGGATTATCTATACCTCCCTATGAGGATTCAGATGCAGAGGAGTCTATACCATCTGCATCACCTTCTGAGGATTATTCATTTGGAGAAACCTTGCATACTTTGAGGGAGCATTTTCACTGGGAGAGTCATGATTTCTCAGAATCAAAAAAGAGGTGCAGGGATTTCCTCCTTCTCCCTCAGCACAGGCCTTTAGCCATACCCCCTGTTTTAGACATTGTGGATGATGTGTTTTCAGAGTCAGGCTTGAACCCTGACTCCTTACCTCTGACTCCCAGCAAGCCTGACAGATATTACAGGGTCCCTGACTCACATAAATTCATATTTAGAAATCCTGCTTCTGATCCTGAAACTATTTCACAGGGTCCAAAGGGAGTTAAGGCTTCAACAGCAAAAAACCCTACCCCCTCTTCAAGAGCACTGGATAGATGGGGAAAAAAGGTTTATACATCTGCTACCTTGGCATTAAGGGCCTTAAACTGTCAATTTCATGTGCTCAAGTATCAACAACATGTTATGGGATTGCTAAAACAGAAAATGATGTTGGTTTCTGAATGTGCAGAAAATAAAGAAATACAGGAATTATTGCATGCAGCTGAACAGGTTGGAAAGCATACTTTGCAATGTGGTTTTGATTCCTTAGAGGCCTCCTGCAGGGCCGCAGTTACTGGATCTGTGATTAGGAGACATGCCTGGCTAAAGGAACAGAATTTGCTTGATCATGTTAAAGCTAAATTGTTAGATGCACCTTTACAACATGATACTCTGTTTGGAATTAAGGCAGAGTCTATGCAAACTGTCAAAGACTTCTTACAAGTGTAGCCACCAAGATTCAGTAGACACTGGCTTACAAAAAATTGGTCCTTTCCTGTGTCAGACAAAGCTCAAAGGGGCAAATCCAGGTGCCCTAAGGGTTCCAGATACCAGGCACAAGATTCGTACAGGTCAAAGCAATGGGGCACTTCTACCACCAAATCTGGAGGAGATAAAGCGCAAACCTACAGAAAACAGTCCCAATGACTTCCCTCTACCTAGACCAAGCACTTATCTTTTGGCAGCACCCTTAGGGGGAAAATTAGCAATTTTTGATCAAAATTGGCAGTTAATAACCCAGGACAAGTGGGTGCTAAACATAGTATCACAGGGATACAGATTCCATTTCCATACTCTGCCAATGGCAAACGGTTGGCCAGATCTGCCAAAATATCAATGGGCAGAGGCACAGAAACAGGTTACGTCCCTCATGGATATGGGGGGGGCATTCAAACAGTACCAGAACAGGAAAAAGGACAAGGTTTTTCTCAAGACTGTTCTTAGTACCCAGAAAGGACAAGGCCTGGCGGCCTATACTAGATTTATCGATTTTGAACACATACCTGGACATTCCAAAATTCAAAATGCTGACTTTGCAGCAGCTTCTGCCCATGCTGGGCAAGAATGTTTGGCTGGTGACATTAGACCTAAAAGAGGCATACCTGCATGTCCCAATAAGACAGTCGTGCGGAAGATACCTCAGATTCAAGGCTGGATTAATGCATTACCAATTCTATGCACTGCCCTTTGGCTTATCTACTGTGCCCAGGGTCTTTACAAAATGCCTGGCACCAGTAATTGCATTTTGCAGACAAAGAAGTATTCAAATATATCCTTACTTGGACGACTGTCTCATTCAAGCAGAGAGAACAAGGACATTCTTCTTCAACACCTGGCGTTTGTGAAAAGGCTTCTAACATGCCTAGGGTACACAGTAAATGAAAATAAATCACAACTTGTACCCTCTCAAAAGATAACATTCCTGGGTGCAAGCTTGAATACAACTGCCCAGGTGGCTTACCTCACGCCATACAAGCAAAGGCAACTGACTACTTACTTCAAACTGATGGCAACAAAAACCCAGTTATCTGCAAGACAAATATTGCAGGCTTAAGGCTTCATGGCATCCTGCATCCTACTGATTCTATATGCAAGACTGCATATGAGGAAACTGCAATAGTACCTAAAATGTTTATGGAGTCAACATTTTCACAGTCTAGAAACGATTCCTCTCATTCCCTGCCTACAACAGTAGTTTCTATGGTGGGCAAAGGTATGTTACCAAAACATGGGACTTACCTTCACTTTACCCCCTGCCAGCCAAACCTTAACAGACGCATCAGATTATGCCTGGGGAGCTCACATGGCAGGAAGATGCATTCAGGGCATATGGACCCCAAAACAAATGCATCTACATATCAACCAGAAAGAGATGCTAGCTGTTCAAAATGCCCTAACAGCCTTCAAGGACTTAGTTCATCCAGGACAATTATTGATAAGGACGGACAACACCACGGTCATGTGGTATATAAACAAGCAGGGGGGCACACACTCATTCCCCCTTTGCATATTAGCCAAGACACTGTGGGACACAGCTTTGACTTACCAAATACATCTTCAAGCTCAAATCCTCCCAGGAAAGCAAAACACTCTGGCAGATGATTTAGGCAGAAACCTTATGGATCCTCACGAGTGGAAACTAGATCCACAAGTCTTCAGCATGATAACAAAGAAATGGGGGAGCCCAGACATAGATCTATTTGCCTCTCCACAAAATTACCAATTGAAAAGTTTCTGCACAAGGACTTATCACAGACAAGCATGAAAAGTGGACGCCCTATCCTTCATTTGGAAAAAAACTATCAGTTTACGCCTTTCCTCCTCTGCCTCTTCTTCCCAAGGTCCTCCTAATAGTCAGACAAGAGGAACCAAAGATGATACTAATTGCCCCAGACTGGCCCCGCCAATACTGGTACCCAATCCTAAGGAACTTGTCTCAATACCCAGCTTGGACCTTACCTCAAAGACCTCAACTACTGTCCCAGCAAAACAATCAGATCCTGCACAATCGACTCCAGACACTGAACCTGACAGCATGGCTGATCATGTAGTTATACAAGCAACACCTCTCAGTAAAGCTGTGATGGATGTCATTTTGGAAGCCAGAAGGCCTAGTACTAGAACATCTTATGCTGATCAATGGAAGAGATTCTGTGCTTGGAATCAAGCACAAGGAACTGATACAGCAGAACCAAATATTCCTCCGATATTACAATATTTAACTGAGATGCCTGACAAGGGCCTATCTTTTTCATCAATTAAAATTCATGCCTCTGCCATTTCGGCTCATTACAATACAGAGCTTCCAATCTTTTGTCATCCTTTACTAAAGCAGTATCTTAGAGGAGCCAAAAATTTAAGGCCTCCTAGATCATCACCAATACCTGCATGGGACCTTAATTATGTGTTGGAAAAGCTCACCCTGCCTCCATTTAAACCAGCTGCTACTGCTGATATAAAGTTCTTATCATGGAAAACAGCTCTGCTACTAGCAATTACTTCAGCAAGAAGAGTTTCAGAGCTACAGGCCCTCATGGCTATAGAGCCCTTTATCATATTTTACCCAGACAGGGTGTCTCTGAGGACAAATCCTACATTTATGCCTAGGGTGGTTTCCAGTGTGGCTCTTAACCAGACTATTCGTCTGCCAACCTTTTATCCAAATCCGCAGAACAAGGGGGAAAGAATTCTTCATTCCTTGGACATGCACAGACAGCTAAGATTCCACTTGAGCTGGACTAAAGCTGTAAGAAAAACTGAGCAATTACTAGTGGCATATGCTGCAGGATCCGAAGGAAAGGCTATTTCAAAGCAGACTATTTCAAAGTGGATAAGCCACTGCATTTGTTTCTGCTACTTACACTATGGTAAACCTGTGCCCAAGGGCATTAGTTCTAATTCCACCAGAGCTGCAGCTACGTCAGCAGCCTTTCTCAGAGGAGTACCAACCAAAGACATTCTAGAGGCTGCTACTTGGAGTTCTGTTCACACCTTTACAAAGCATTATCATTTGCCTCTCTACTCTAAGTCCAGGGCAGGCTTTGCCACTGCAGTTCTGCAGGGCCTTATAGCCACACCTAATGCTGTTTAGCTCCAGCCACCCAATCATAGCTTTGGGATTTTACCCAAATGTAATGACTGCAACACGAAGAACATAGTACAGTTGTGTACACTTATCATAAATGTAGATGTTGGAGTGTATTCACTGTTGCAGTCCAGGTTACCCTCCCGCCCACCCCCCTTTCATTCTGGAGTTTATCTTTCCTTCTCTATCTTCTACAACATATGTGATGTATTTGCATGTAGATGAAGGTAATGTTTATATTGATGCATGTATTTATATATAGATAATTTTGCTACCATTTTGGGGGCACCTGACATCTGGGGCAAGGAAAACTAAAGAAAATTGCGTCGTCTGCATGTTTTATACCCCTGACGACCTGACGTCTTGGAAGAGGAGACAGCAACCGACGCAGGACCCAAGACTTTGGAATTCAGGCTGACTGAGGGCAACCTGCCAGCAGATTACCCAAATGTAATGAATGCAGCAGTAAATACACTCTAACATCTACATTTATGGTAAGTGTACACAACTGTATTTTCTCTGCACTTCCCTTTGGCTTATCTACTGCGCCCAGGGTATTCACAAAGTGTCTAGCTCCAGCCCTTGCATTTTGCAGGCAGAGAAATATTCAGATATACCCATACCTGGACAATTGTCTAATTCAGGCAGAAAGCCCAGGACATGCTATAAAAACATCTGGCATTTGTAAAGAAACTTCTAATCTTGCTGGGGTATACCATAAATGAAAAGAAATCTCATCTGATACCCTGACAACAGATTGTATTCCCGGGAGCAAGCTTGAACACAACTTCCCAGATGGCTTACCTCATGCCAGAGAAACAAGTTTGACAGCCTACTTCAAACTACTGGCCACAAAAACCCAGCTGTCTACAAGGAAAATTTTGCAAGCCCTGTGTTTTATGGCTTCTTGCATTCTACTAATTCCATATGCAAGACTGCATATGAGGAAACTACGATGGTATCTAAAAAGCCTATGGTGTCAACATTCTCAGGACCTGGAATCGATGATTCCTATCATTCCTTGTATAAAGACAGAGTTCCTTTGGTGGGCTGAGATCTGCCATCTCAACAAGGGGCTCCCTTTCAGTCTACCCCCTGCCGCCCAAACACTGACTACAGATGCATCAGACTATGCATGGGGGGCTCTCTTGGCAGGGCAGTGCATTCAGGTAAAATGGAACCCGAGTCAGATGCATCTGCATATCAACCAAAAAGGAATGTTAGCTGTACAGAATTCCCTGACAGCCTTCAAGGACCACACGGTAAAGACAGACAACACCACAGTTATGTGGTACATAAACAAGCAGGGGGAACCCACTCCGTACCCTCTCAGCAAACTAGCTATGGCTCTGTGGAACACAGCCTTCAGCTACCAAGTGCACCTACAAGCTCAATTCCTGCCAGGCAAGCTAAATTCACTGGCAGACGACCTAAGCAGAAATCTCATGGACCCACACGAATGGAAACTAGAACCAAAAATATTCAACTTCTTGAGGAACAAATGGGGGACTCCAGAGATAGACCTGTTTGCCTCCCCCCAGAACTACCAGTTGGATAAATTCTGCACAAGGACTCCCCACAGTCAAACTTGGAAAGTGGATGCCCTGTCCTTCAACTGGGAAAGCCTCTCAGTTTATTCCTTTCCCCCTCTGCCTCTCCTCTCGAAGGTTCTGCTAAAGATTAAACAGGACAGACCAAGGACAGTTCTTATTGCACCAGACTGGCCTCGCCAGCACTGGTACACCCTCTTGCGCAGCATGATACTGCTGGATCCATGGCACATACCTCGGACACCTTCTCTGCTGTCCCAGCAGGCGGGCCAGATTCTGCACCTTGAGCTTCAAACCCTGAACCTTGTAGTCTGACTAATTCCTTGAGCTCTCCAATAGCATCCTTCAGTATGCAGGTGCTAGAGGTCATTCTGGAAGCAATGATACCCAGTACTAGAAAATCCTATGCTGAAAAGTGGAAAAGATACTGTTCCTGGAGCCAGACCCAGGGTATGGGCACTACGGTGCCCATTTTACCCCATATTATTCAGTACTTAACAGAAATACTCCACAAGGGCTTATCCTTCTCGTCAATCAAAATTCATGCCTCTGCAATTTCAGCACATTATAATACTGAACCACCCCTGTTCTCTCACCCCCTTTTTAAAGCAATTCCTCAGAGGGGCTAAAAATGTAATACCCTCCCAGGCGAGCCCCTACTCCAGCCTGGGACCTTAACTTTGTATTGGAAAAGCTCACTCTTCTTCCTTTTGAACCAGCTGCAACCACAGAGTTGAAATTCCTTTCTTGGAAAACAGCCTTCCTTCTAGCCATCACTTCAGCAGGAAGAGTGTCTGAATTACATGCCCTCATGGCAGTGGAGCCCTTCATTTCTTCCATGCAGACAAGGGTGTCCCTCAGGACTAATCCTTCCTTTATTCCCAAGGTGGTGTCTAGCATGGCCCTAAATCAGTCCATTCATTTGCCTACCTTTTTTCCTAATCCACAAAACAAAGGAGAACGAATTCTGCACTCTTTGGACGTGTACAGACAACTTAGATTTTATCTGGACAGGACTAAGCCTCTCAGAAAATCTGAACAGCTGCTAGTTGGCTTTGCTGCAGGGACAGAGGGGGAAGGCCATTTCAAAGCAAATCATTTCTAAATGGATAGCCTATTGTATTCATTTCTGCTATGAGCACCATGGAAAATCTACCCCATAGGGGATAAGATCACATTCCACCAGGGCTGCATCTACCTCTACAGCCTTTCTCAGCGGGGTCCCTACCAGGGACATTCTAGAAGCTGCTACCTAGAGCTCATTTCATACCTTCACCAAGCATTACCACATGCCTATTTTTTTCTAAATCCAGAGCTGGTATTGCTACTGCAGTATTGCAAGGCTTAATAGCTGGTCCTAATGCTCTCTGACTTCCTCCTCCCTTCCTTATCTTTGGGAATCTACCCGAATGTAATGACTGCAACAGTGAAACACAAAGAACATAGTACAGTTGTGTACACTTACCATAAATGTAGATGTTCGAGTGTATTCACTGTTACAGTCCTGGTTACCCTCCCTCCTGCCCCCTGACTTATCTTGGCTCTACCTTTCCTTCTTGTTTGGTGTATTTTGTGGTGTGTTTGCTTTTTGTTGGAGGTGTAACATAACATATAATTGCTTCCCATTATGGGCACCTGACATCTGGGGCAAGAAAAAGTGATGTAATGGTGTCAGCTGCATGTTTTATACCCCTGACATCATGGAAGGAGGGACAGCATCCGACGTAGGAATCCAAGACTCTGGTATTCAGGCCAGCTGAGGGCCACCTGCAGGCAGATAACCCCAAATGTAATGACTGCAACAGTGAGTACACTCGAACATCTACATTTATGGTAAGTGTACACAACTGTACTTTCTGCAGGGCATTATCTCCAGTCCTTGATTCTGTTGGTTCCTCCTCCCTTTTCTGTGGGCTTTGGTAATCAACCCATTGGTTAGGACTGCAGCTGTGAAACACAATGAACATCGTACAGTTGTCTACACTTACCATAAATGTAGATGTTCGAGTGTATTCACTGTTGCAGTCTTGGTTTCCCTCACTCCTTCCCCCTTTTTGGTCCTCTCCTGTTCTCTTTTCCTGAGGTACAGGCTAAATTTGGTTTTATTTGCCAAAATTGCTTTTGGTTTAAGCCTTGTTTTCTGGGGGCTTCTGACTGTTATGGCAAGAAAGACTGAGGAAGTGACGTCGGCTACCTCCTTTTATATTGGACTTCCTTTGCAACCGACATCATATTTACTTACCTTTGGTATTCTGGCCAATCGAGGGCTACTGGGAGCCGGATAACCCAGTGGTTAGGACTGCAACAGTGAATGCACTCGATCCATCTACATTTATGGTAAGTGTACACAACTGTACTCTCTTAGCAACTTACATCTAGAGCAGGACAGTGCTGGTGATGTTGAATGTTCTCAAGACAAAATGCTCAGAGCTCCCTGATTCCCTCTCTAAATTGATAACACAGAGCTGTTTTACATGACGTCATTCTTTGCACTTCTCTGGTGTTCCCAGACTAACAAACTACTTTTACATTCTTTACACCTGGTCATAAACCAGAGCAATAAAGGACATTTATACATGCAAATTGTAGCCATTAACTCTGGTCTTAAAACAATAGGCAGGACTGACACCCATTTGACTAAAAGACATTTGAGTGCTTTCATTTTTGT